>NC_046158.1:71997785-72015363 GCF_011064425.1 Rattus rattus
GGTAAAAATGGTGCTTGGTCTAAATATTAAAGATATGTAGCCACTTCAATTTTGTTTTCATTGGTTTTAAATGTATAAATATGCTCTACTTGCCTTGGTCATGGATTGTTGGCTTTCAAGTTATTGGATATGGTTAAAAAAAGGTATAATATTGGTAACAGAAAAAACATAAAGCTGGTAATTTGGATGGGAGTCATTCTAGACAACATGTGGCATGAGCCAACCTAGGGAAACAAGTCTAAATTGAGATAATATTTTATGGAACTCTTATTCTAGAAACCAGGCTTCTAAAAGAATTTAGGACAATGTCTCTTTGTTGAGGTATTAGAGACCACACCATCGTGTGTTGATATGTAGGAACTGACAGTCAAACTTTGTAACATGAAAGATAGACTGGAGACTGGATTTTGGAGACTAGATCGTTTGTTGGAGGTTGAGGTTTGCTTTCCAAAGTTGTGGTTTGCCTTGAAACTATCTGTATTTTGATGCTAATTCCATTGCCCCAAGAACTTGCCTTGTCACATACTCAGAACTCAGGTGATTCCAAAGTTGTAAAAATCTAAGGAGAACTTAAAGATTGTGATTAAGGATTCCAGTGTTACATTGACTAACTCAAACTTATTTTTAAGAAAAATCAAACAAGAGATTGCAGGATTTACAAAAGATTGATGAGGTTTTGAACTTGAGACACTATAGCCAGTTTGTTTACTCCAACTGCCATTTCAAGATAGATTTAGAGGATTGATTTTGCAAGTTTTCATTTGTGAGCATTTTGCTTTATAATTTTAGAGAGCCCATAAAGTGATATCATTAAGAATGGCTAACAGCCTTTATATTATGTAATTTTGTTGCTTCTTCAATGTAAGAAGTTAGAACTTTAAATCTTTCAGTGTATATGGAAATTTTACTACAAACTTCTGCTCAAAATGAGCTTTATTATTTGGGGAGTAGCTGTTACACTACTCCAGAAAAGAATATTTGAAACTAATTTTAAGCTTCTAAGGATATGTTAATTGCCAAAATACCTCACTTTACCAGAGGACTTAGGTCTTTGTTTTGTTATCCTCATTGGAGATAAAGCTTCAGTTGTGTTAATACAGAATTGTAGGCTAGAGTCATGGAAGTATTTTAAAAAGAAACCTGGTGAAACATACCTTATTCCAAACAGCAATCAAATTGGTTATTATAAAATACTGATATTTGGCCTATTACATATACAAATTTTTCAGACAAAATTGATAATTTTACTCTTTACCTGCTTTTGTACTTCCTGTATATTTGTGCATACAACCCATAGGAAATGCGCTTAGTGTATTTATAGGTGGTTCATCTAATGAAAAGGCTACATGTATGATTAGATCACTTGTTTATTCTCCTGAGTTTCTATTGCTTCAACACAGGTTATTAAATTCCGTGGTTTAGCCACTGTTTTTAAATCAAGCTTTCAATTCACATACTGATAGCCAATGTGTGGCTTGTGGTTTACAATTGATTTCAATTACTTAATGCTTTACTAGAGACAGGTTTTCTATATAAAATCAATGAGTGATTTCAGTGTGAATGTCTGACAACTTACTGTCCTTTCAGTGCTCTGGCTCAGACAACTAAACAAAACCATAGACCCAGCTCTTTGAAAATGGTAATGGAGTTAATATGAAAAGAGGAAGACTCCATTTGCTTACTTTCAATTCCCAGCCTCACCTGCCAGCTCAGGGATTTCTAGTAAGACTGAAATTGGACAATATTTAAAGGATTTGGCATTTCTAATTAATGCTTATGTTTAGGTAAATAAAGCTGGTGAGGGGCTGGAGAGATGGCTTAGTGGTTAAGAGCACTAAGTACTGTTCCTTTATAGGCCATTTAAGAACTCAAACTGGATTGCCTGGGTTCCTTAACAAGGGAGGACAATGATACCAGACAGATTATAGGCCTTACATAGGAACAATTAGTCAAAAAATCTCATTCTTTATATATCCAAAACAATAATGCTAGAGACAATAATTTGGTATACAAGTCAATTTATAAATACAAGTGCTCAGTGTCCTCAATTTAATCCTCGAGAACTTACCTTAGTAAGTAATATCTTTACTATATCTTAATAAATAAAAAGGGGGAGTTATCCCTGTATGCTAAATAATGCTCCTTTTATTTCAATTTTAAAATTTGGATGCCAAAGTTTATGGCACCCTACAACTAGGCATACTTCTGCCTAGGTGAAATAGAAAGATCCATATTGACATGATCCTGTCCAGATATTTTTTTTTTTTTGGTTCTTTTTTTTTTTTCTGAGCTGGGGATCGAACCCAGGGCCTTGCGCTTCCTAGGCAAGCGCTCTACCACTTAGCTAAATCCCCAACCCCTATCCAGATATTTTATATGGGGAAGAGGGAATGTTTGTGTTTTTTCTACAGGATGCTACAAGAGTGTGCCAGCTGCCTGAGTGGCTGGTGAGACTTGCTGATCCTGGTTGCATAAAGATTCAGCTCTCCTGGTTCGGGTCCCTGGAGTCATTCCTCTGCCCTGAGAGGAAGATGGAAGATTTCCCCTCATTATTTGTCATCACAGATATTTTGGCGTTGCTGCAGTCCAGTGTTACCGCTGCATGTGTCCTGGCCCCCCACTGTGGCCTGCTCTCTGACCCTCTGTGCAATGCTGCTTTGCTGGAGAAGACTGGACTCCAGCTGTTGTTGCTGCCCCTCATTTCCCCTGGTGACTCTTGCTGCCTTAACTGGTGTTGTCATCTTGCAGTCCATAGCTTCCTGGGAATACCACCTCAAAAGCTGCTGTGGACTGGGGAACTCTGTCCTGGTTATGCAGATCTCAGACATGGTTCCATTGCCTCCTGGTTGTTCCAGAGAAGAATGACTGATCCTGACCTGTCCTGGGAAAGACCTTGTTACTTTCACTGCTATTGTAGCAGCCATTTACTGCTATAGCCATTGTGTCTACAGTGTCTGGAGTTACCCTCCCCCAATCTATGGTTAGACAAGCACAGTGGGTGAACTTTCTGGAGTAGTTGCTAACAATTGGGAATTCTAAATTCTATTATAGGAGCGGCTTGACTACGGCCCTTGGTGGTAACAGCTGAGGTGAACCAGATGAGGTGCCCACTACTTATCTGGAGTGGCTCTGTTTGATGCAGCCCTATGCTGTGGATTAGTGTTCATGCTATGGTTGGTTTGCAAACTCAGATCTCAACAGAAATGTGACAAGGTTATTGTCACTCAAGCACTTGTGGCCATTGTACAAGGGGCCTCCCCTGAAATTTGGTTATCTATCTTCAAAAATTAGTCGGTATTTGAGTTCTCTGCTCTTGCACCCCATGGATCTATGGATCCATTGCACTGGGATGAGAGAGACTCAATGATTCTTTGATCAGCCCTTCTACATCGCTGAGGTTTCCTCATTGCACGCGATAGGGTGATCATGATTTCCCCACTAACTCATTTTCTGACTGGCCTCATTTTAGAGTTCGCCCTAGGTCATTTAACAGTTACTGTCACACAGCACTGTGGTATCCAGAGACGGGCAACTTTCCTCATGCACAGTACACGGGGCCCGGTGGCGATAGGGTTACCCTTCGACAGATAGGCTGTGACATAGAGGAACGACCTAAGACAGGAGCCACAGCAGATGGACATAACTGCAGAGACCTAGACCAGCCTAGACAATAATTTATTGTTATTAATAAAACAATAAGGGGGAGATGTAGAGGGCCGTAATAACATTCGCCACCAAAGATGGCGCTGGCTTCCACTGCGCCCCACGTGGAAAGCCGGGATAGCTTTCACCATTACAAGATGGCGCTGGCCTCCGCCACGCCAGCCGACTTCCTTTCAGGAAGTTAACTGTGACATGTGCAGTGCCTCGTGCCAGGTCTTTTGCCCACTCTGGGCGTGCCTAATGAGATCATGGGTAAGCGACCAATCAGGTGTGAATGCGCCGCGCTAGGGTGTATATAAGCCGCGCCATGCCGGCGCGTGTGGCCTCTCCTTAATATTCAATAAATGTTTAGCTGCAGTAAGGATTCATGTGTCCCTGTGTATTCTTGCTGGCGATGTCGTGCGGGACATCCTATGTCCTCCATTGGGGTCCCTGTGCTTACTCTGAGGCTTGGCTTTGTGCATCCAGATCTGTATTGGTCAATCTTTGGCACCAGCTTTAATTGGAAGCTGTAAATTGAGTCTAATTTGTGGACATGAAGAATAGAGGTTTTCATCATCAGTTTTTAAATATTTAATCACTGAATTATAACATAATGATGGAGCTGACAATAAACTGTGGTGAATTCCAGGCAGGGATAATATATAAGTTGGGTAGTTTACATGGAATTAAAACTGTTTCAGAAATATTCTTTGTTTGACAAGATTATCATCAGCAACATGCACATTTTTACATTAAAAAATTTCCATGCAGGCCTTAAATGAAAGTAGGTACAACCTCTTTATGTTCCTGGCCATTAACAGGAAGTACATATAGGTCACAGCTACATCTTTTTTTCTTTTTTTGAACTGTTTGCCTGGTGTAAAAATCATTGTGTTCATTTCCCATGGTTACCTGAAGGATTAGAGGCTCAAATGTGTCAGTGCTTCATGAGGTTGAAGATTCTCTTAATTAAATTTTCCGTGTACAAGCTTAGAGAAATAAACTAATAAAAAGATATAAACTAGTCATGTCCTCTGTTCAAATATTACAACTTGAATGCTTATAACTTTTTTACCCTGATGCATGGTAGACATGGATTCAATAGCCAGAAAATAGCAACAGTTTATCTTGGCAACACCTACACTGCATGACATCTATCTTGTCTTTATTTCTCAGAAGTTAGGTGAGGAATTAAAGCAGCAACAATCATGATATAAGAAAAAAGTGCTTTGTTACTCTAGAAAGAACAAAACATAAGGACATAAATGAAGATGGTGGACAAGAATAACATACATAGAATAATGATTTAGAATACACAAGTGAAGATAGCTTAGAAAAGTACCTAAGATCTTCACTTCCTTGGGGTGAGCACAATGAAGATATAAGAAACTATCATGTCAGCAAAAGTCAATGTCTCTTACAATGGCTACATTTTTCACATACTTAATGTCTCTTCTTTGATACCTCTGAGATTTTCATCTTGTTACTGATGGCTATAAATCGTGTACAGCATTTGTAGACCCTTTCAGTATATGATTAACATGAGTATATAGCTGTGGTATAATGTTACACAGCTGTGTTGATGCATAGTAACAAAAGCCAACAACTATCCACATTGCTGTTATGTGTCTTTAATTTTAGTACTTCCATTTCCACTGCATCTATTTCTTCCTGGTTGTACTGAGAACTCCATGATATTTCATATTGTGATATACTTATTTCTATGATAATAGTAAGAGTAGTATGCCATATGATTAGATTGATATATTATTATTTTCAAATCTCCTACCATAATTCCTTATAATATTGTAATCTACTAAACATAAATATTGATATCTGATTAGGGACATGAAGACATAATAATAGCAATTTCTCCAATATTGTGCTAGAATATTGATAGAAACAACTTAAAGAAGGAAGAGTAAGTTTGGGTCAGGGATTCAGAGATCTTTCAACTCAGTATTGCAGGGAAGGCATGGAAATGGGAGCATCTCTATCCTTGATGTCTGTGCATGAGCCTAGATTTTCACATGGTAGAGCCATAGAATTTGGGGATAGAACCAGAAATAAATATAAACTTGAAGTCTGTAACATAATAACATACTTCCAACAAAAAAAACACTTTCCAAATTCATTACAGCAGCATTGGATGCTGAATCCTAAGCATCTAAAACATGAGCCTATGGTGGCATCATTGAATTTGCACTGTAAATTGCAAATTCAAATGATTGCTTGGGTGGAGAGATAACTCAGTAATTATAAACATTCATTGATCATACAAAAAGCCTAGGTTTGGCTCTCAGCAGTCACATCGTGATTCTCAGCCACTATTAACTCAAACTATACTCATATTAAGCTTGCATTTAAAGCTGATTTTAATGTTGATATCTCAAGATGAAACAATGTTCCCCAAATCTCAAAGTGTCAGATTTTTGAATTAAAACATATAACATTAATAATGCCACAAATCATAATCTTCATAACTTCAGGGGGATTCTGTCAGTGGGTTGGTTCTCCTTACTTGTTTTAACATTATGATAGGATCAGAGTGATCACACACATGCACACACACACACAACACACACACACACACACACACACACAAACACACTATCTGAAAATGCTGAATTAGTATACATACATACATACACAATAATCGTTCTATCACCTATCTATTTATCTATCTATATCTGTGTGTATGTGTGTTTATCTATCTGTAGAAACAGTAGACAGATGTTAAATAGATGAAAGATGATCGACATGTATGTTGTAAGTAGATTAGATTGATCTATAGATTGATCGATAGGTAGATAGACAGATTGACAGAAAATATTCTCATATGTATTCTATCCATAGTAACAATCACAATAACAATTAAAATTCAAATATGTTTCCTAGTTAATTGTGAAGAATAAGAAATATGTGAAAAGGAAGAACATATGCACGTGCACACACACACACAAATGTACACAAATAAACTATATTCACACTTCACTTTGAAGCCAAACATATAAAATTGTCAATCTAGTATATTACGTTGGTTGAAGAAGATCTGAACGAAAACCACATTTAAAAATCAGAGTCAGGGGTTGGGGATTTAGCTCAGTGGTAGAGCGCTTGCCTAGCAAGCGCAAGGCCCTGGGTTTAGTCCTCAGCTCCGGAAAAAAAAATCAGAGTCAGAAAGAAGGAATTCAAGGATAAAATAAACTGGTAGAAAGCTAAATATTAAATATTGCACCAAACATTAGTTGTAAGACCTGAAATTGGACTGAATAGGCCTCAATATTTAAATAATGTGACTGAGATAAAAATCTTCCTGCTATATCTTCTTATTCAAAAGACTAATTTGATGTATTACTTCACGGTCCATGTTTTGCCCATTGTCTAGAAAAAATAAATCTTCCCTTCCTAATACAGTACTATTTTAAAAATAAGGAGAAAATAATATTTTCTTTATTTAAATCAATAAAAATTTTGAATCCTTATATATCATCTGAGATTTTTTTCGTCCACAGTTTCTTCATGGCATTTTTTACCTCTGCATTTCTCAGTGTGTAAATTAGAGGGTTTAGAAAAGGTGTACAAATTGTATAAAACACTGATATCATCTTGTCCATAGGGAAGGTGGTGGCAGGACGTGTATATATAAATATGCAGGGCACAAAAAACAAAATGACTACTATGATATGAGAAACACAAGTGAACAGAGCCTTTCTCCTCCCCTCAGCACTATGGTTCCTTAAAGAATAGAGAATGATAATATATGAGACCATGAGCATGAGGAAACTCACTGTACAAAGAGTTCCACTATTGGACACCAGGAGAAGGTTGATCACATATGTATCTGAACAGGCAAGTTTCAACAGTGGTTGCAAGTCACAGAAATAGTGATCAATCTCATTGGGACCACAAAAAGGTAAACTCAAGGCCAGAAATATTTGTACTAAAGAATGTACACAGGATCCCCCACAGACTATGGCCATCAGCATTCCACAGACTTGGCGATTCATGATGGTCATATAGTGCAGAGGCTTACAAATTGCCACATAGCGATCAACAGCCATGAGGATGAGGATAAAGATCTCTAGGGATCCAAATAAATGAAATGTGAAGACTTGAATTATGCACTCATTGAAGGTGATGGAGGCTGTCTTCAGCAGGGAATCCACAATTGTTCTTGGGGCTACAGTTGTAGAGAAGCAGGTGTCAGACAAGGATAAGTAGAACAGGAAGAAGTACATCGGACTCCCAAGAGCCTGGCTTGTCTTGATGGTAACAATGATAAGCAAATTACCTAGTAATGTCCCCATGTAAAAGAACAGGAAAATGGCCAACACTATTTTTTTCCTACTGGGGTCCTGTGTCAAGCCAAGAAGAATGAATTCTGTCACATTGATATTCAGCTGCATGGTTAATGAATGAATAGGATACCATATGAAATGTGTCTTCTGCAAAAGATAAAAGAACTAGTTTTATAACATGAAGTATGAATTGTTTTAAGCACATACATTACTTTCTCATAAAAATATCCCACATATTTATAAATAAACTTTTGTTTCTACTCTCTGTCTGCAATTTCAATATTATTATCAGTTTGAAAAAAGCTGATGAAATTGACTATTTATCCACAGCATTTTATACCATGAACTTGTTAATTTTAGTATGCTTCTGATTAGTTTTGCAGTTCAATTATGTGAAATAAAATGTATATTTTCATTATTTACCTAATTGTTTCAGTGTACAAAAACCTGTTGGCAATTTCTTATGTAATATATTTTTCTCTATTTTGAAAATTTTAATTATATTTCACGGATGAGATCCTAAAATTCTGTGAAGTTCTTATTTTCATTAATATTCTATATTTTATTAACTACTATTACAATTAATACAACTTTTATCTCTAAGCATTATTCTGGGAAAGAAGAACAATAAATGTTAGTAAACTCCAAAACATCTGGTACCATATTCAAACACCCTTCATGATATTTTATAAATAGTATGCATAAATAGAAAAATAATGCTGCTTACTACATAGCTACTAAATATCTCATGCCTAGTTTTCTTCTATTGTGAGGAATGTAACTTACACTACTTATAGTCCCTGAGATTATATTAAAATGAATATATATATTTGTTTTATATAAGTTCTTGTTTGCACACTAAATATCTTAATATCTAGATAATTATTAAAGGAACAGATTCTGCTTATCATCTTCAGCAAAATATTTAATCATTCAGGCATCTCAAGTTTTTACAGTTTCAGGTCACAGGAATATTTCCAAAGATGATGTATAATATGGCTTTATAGAAGGAGTTTATAATTGATTTTTTTGGTTATACTATTATCAAAGCTGGAAAATTTTGTGATCATAATATAGTATGAAATTTCCCTTCCTTTCCATAATATCATTTTCTAATTGGAAAAATTTTATATTTGATCTTTAAAGACATGACTTTCTACAATTTGCTTGTGAATATATCATCATTTAATGATGTTACATGAAAGCAGTCATATCAAGTAAACTGTAATATATTTAAATATATCTTTGATATATTTAATATAATACATATAAACTTATTCTGAATAAGTCAACTTATACACTGTATTCTTTCAAATCCCTGATATGCCTGCAGTACTTTGTGATAAGAACTGTGAGCTGGTCTAAGACAGAATCTGAAAACCAAATGTCCTTTGCTTATATCTTTAACCTTGTCAATGGTAATCATATTCAAATTTCTTCTACCATTGTCACTACTCATAAAGTTATTTGTTTCAGGTGTAAGAGCACTTTACGTGGATATGTACACTTATACCATTTGTGTAACTGCTTCTTGAGAATTATGGATGCTTACCTGCACTTTTGTATGTATATCCTGTATGATTCTAGTTACTAAGAGGTTCAAAAGAAAGTATGGGCTACCCAGTAAACAGTGTTATAGATGGTTGTAAACCACAGTGTAGTGGCTAGGAATGAATCTCAGGTTCTCTATAAGAACAATCAGTGCTCTTAACTGCTGAAATATCTCTTCAGAACTCTCTTCCACTATTTAAAACGTTATGAAGAGACCTAATCAAGTAGTTTAGTTTTGGGTTTCAATCAAAAAGCAAAACTATAAGTTGCAATGCACTGTAAGGTACTCAAACCAGAAGAAAACAGTATGTATAACTGATTATCCATATTATAATTGCTTTATTTATTTAAAAATGTTGCATAAATCTAGGAACTACCCTGAGAACCTGGTTATCTTCCAAGGACGAATAATGTGGAAACACTTCATTTCTAACAAATACAACTAAATATTAACCATTTCATTAAACTTATAACTCTAGGTAATTTTTTTATCAATCTATATACTATGGGGGTTGGGGATTTAGCTCAGTGGTAGAGCGCTTGCCTAGCAAGCACAAGGCCCTGGGTTCGGTCTCCAGCTCCGAAAAAAAGAAAAAAAAATCTATATACTATGAATATTTAAAATAAGTATATTTTCTAGATTCATTCATAAAAAGTATGGAATTATTTAAGAATATATTAAAAATAATAGATTCATATTTTGTTATATTGAAAATAATTATGTCTTCATCAAGTATTTAATGACTGGTTCAATCCAATGTTCTCTTCCTGACTTGGTCATTTTTCCTTTCATGCTACAATTATCTTAAAGCTTCAGTCAAGAAACTTCCTACTGATAGAGAATGAAAAGCTATATATCTTCAGTATTTATCTCTCTCATATATTGGTTCAATGTCTTTTGCTATATAAAACGTTCTCAATTGTTTCTAGTAAAAACTTCTGTATTGCATTTTGTATGCAATGATACTTATCTAATATTATTAATGTCATTCAGATTATAAAGATATTTCCTTTAATTGATTTATTGTGGATTTTTATTTACCATAAACAGTAGATGGCAACTTCATTCATAATTTAAAAAGCCAAGACAAAAACCTGAACTGAAGCAGAAATAAACGTACATTCATGAAAATATATGAATGAGTTTCATAAATGATTTAGAGTGGAAGTCCCCTTGCTTTGTAGAGCATCATACAGATGATATATTGACCTCCATGAGAATACCTATCTTGATATTACAAATAGAGATATGAATCCTTGAGGCACAAAATAAGAATATTAAATACATTATATCTACCTTTGTATTCTCTATAAGATTTTGTATGCTTTGGTTTTGATTTTTCATTCTAGCTGTTATCATTTTTTAAATGTTTTTCTTCTCTCTTTTTATTTTTATTTATTATGTCTAAAACCATCATTCTCCCCATACCTCTCTAGAAGTACTAATAAATAAAATCCATCAGGTTTTAATCAGGTATTAAAATATACCTTAATGTCCTTTAAACAAATAACACTAGAATTCAGTATAACTTCTACAAACAACTGTGTAATCTCAACTGTTCAAAAAAGATAGAGCAATCTTTAGGTTGGCTGTGTTGGTCAAAAAGTAGGAAAAAGGCTATGTAGATGCTGGAGGTGGTGAAGAAGAACTGAATAATAGCAAACTAAGGAAGACAGAATAGAGGAAGGTGAAAATGAGTATCTATTGCCTCCTTTCATGGGACTAAATTGATTCGGAGAGATCCTAGTGGGAAGAATTTTCTTCTCCG
This sequence comes from Rattus rattus, assembly GCF_011064425.1. Lineage (NCBI taxonomy): Eukaryota > Metazoa > Chordata > Mammalia > Rodentia > Muridae > Rattus > Rattus rattus. The sequence continues at coordinate 72,009,052 of NC_046158.1, forward strand.
GATGCTCTCTTAATGAATTAACGTTTCTTGAAATCAGTGACACTAGCTTTTTTTCTTTCACAGACTCCCATACTAAAGTATACTTCTACTCATTGCTTACCATATTCTTGGACTACTAACCAGCTGCCTCAATGTCTCTAGCCTATAAGGCTTAAATTAAAATAAATCCTCCTCTTGACTCTCAAATGATATAATTTAATTTCATGATGCATGCTGTCAGAGCCCTGGGAAATAGCCTGGGCAGAGAAAGAGAAATTCACACTATTAAGTTTCTATAAGGTCTAATATCTTAATCTAGTCTTCTCAATTGTGAAATAATTACTATATAATTATTCTTTCTGACTCTTACTAGATAAAAAGTAGACACATTGTAAAGGGTTTAAGGTAAATAAGATGGTACTTAAAGTTTGTGAGGAAGTAACTACTTAAGAATCTATAAGCACCACCCACCCACAATTAATGTTATTTTCCCTTCAATGTCATTACATATATTTTAAGTATCATTATTTTCATGGTTGTCCTGAACAGTGTCTGGGAATCAGTTTGCCATGTTTTTAAATAAAATTTCAATTTGATGTTAGTTGTAAGTAAAAGCTTTATAACATCATTTTAGAAGCACTTAAAGAATAAACAACCTAAACAATAATATGCACTTGTCTGCTCAAATAGTGCTCTTGCTCATCGAAAAGCTGAGAAATCAAAGAATTTTTGTAAGGCTTATTTTTCTCTATTGCACTATTCTCCTAATTTTAGATGAACATAATAACTTTTAAGTTTTGATTGCACATGGATATATTCTGCTAAGCATAATCTCATTTAGCAAAACTACATGATGACTTTGGGGTTAGTATCCATAGTTTCATGTCTCTTGAAATAGTCATAACTTGCAAAATATCAAATGTATCATTTGATATCTTATTTGAAGATGATATTAATGGTTTTTCAAATACGCATTTCTTATAAGGAATTCACAGACTTTAGAAAATTTCTTTGTTTCAAAGGTAGTATTTCACATTTACAATACCATAATCCTTGAGACATATAGTATATTATTAAATTCAGTGACTTTTCAAGTACTGGTAAAGTAGGCTAATTCTAAACCTACACAGTGTATAAGAACACCTTAAAATAAACATATTTACCCAAACTAAAATATCGAATGTCTGAACTCACGAATGTGGAAATAATATTTCTCACCTGTTAGAGGACTGGCTGTGAGAGTCTCATCTGCACACAATTTTTAATAGCAGCTTTCCCATCGGATGCTGGAAGAAAAAAATCTATTTGTGGCCTCTATAGGGAATATGTTAACACATTGGTACAAGACACTGACCTTGTTGGCAGAATTATTGCCTAAAGTTTCTCTTTTCAGCTAATTAAAAATATTCCAGAGGCTGTAATGTACCTAATTTGCATCATCTGTTTAGACATAAGCCATATTAAATGAATTCAGTGTATAGACAAGAGTTAGGATACAAAGGTGTTACCATTTTTATGAAAGCTGCTGGAGAAGAAAACCAGAAATGTAATAATAGATACTGAAGCAGACACTCACAGGGAAGAAAAAAGAGATAGTGTATAGTTAGTAAACATAATTTGGACCATGATTACCTGCTTCCATGAATTGCCATAAATTAGCCTTCCTATGTTGAGGAAGGGAGCATGGGAGGGAGGAAGATTTCATATCTCACATAATCAACTTGCAAGGTATTTGTGAGTATTATTAGGGAGCGAATTGTGGAATGATAAAGCCAGAAGTCTGTCCTGCAGCCTATAGAAGATAAACATTCATGACCTCAAAATTGTTAATTTCTCTTAGGATTAGTATGCATAAGCACTCTGAGTAGCACATTAGAAAAACAATTCATTTTCATTCCTTCCACTAATTCATGTCACTGAAAACAGACAGTCCCTTTTTTTTTTCAAATTTATGTAGTCTTATGAGGAAAAGAGGGAAATTTAAAAGTGACTAAGAGTCATGAGGTGAATCAGGCCATAACTTGGGAGAAAGAAAGAAAAAACAAAAAACACGAGGGTAGGCAAGTTAGATATGCCTCGAACTCCTTATAGGAGAAATAAGTTGAGAAAATTAAGCTTAGAAAGTTATAAGTCAAAAGGATACAGTCTCAGTAATGAATTTTGCAAGCAGTTGAAGGAACAATGGGAGTCTTCCTAGAGAATGACCAAATGTCAGAGCACACAGCTGAAGATTTGGATGCTTGTCTTAAAAAAGGAACTAGAAAAAGAAGAAAAAGAAAACATTTCTGAGTGAGAAGGAAGAAAACAGGGCAGATTAGCAGTGAGAGTAAATAAGTAACTACATTAGTTAAAAGAGTCTGGAGTTTATAAATGTCTATCTCATCCAGAAAAATAGTCCTTCCATCATCATCATCATCATCATCATCGTCATCATCATCATCATCATCATCATCATCATTGTTATTATTATTATTATTATTATTATTATTGGATATATTTCTTTATTTCCATTTCAAATGTTATTCCAGTTTCCAGTTTCTTGTCCAAAAACCTCTGTCTCCTCCACATCCACCTCTCCAAAAAGGGTGTCCCCCCTACACCCTCCAGTACACACACCCCTGAATTTCCCCTACCCTAAGGGTCCAACTTTGGCAGAACCAAGGGCTTATCATTCCACTTGTGCCCAACAAAGCCATCTTCTGATACATATGGAGCTGGGGTCATGGGTCAGTCCATATATCGCCTTTAGGTAGTGGTTTAGAACCCAGAAGCTCTAATTGGTTGGCATTGTTGTTCTTAGGGGGTTGCAAGCCCCTTCAGCGTTTTCAATCCTTTCCCTAATTCCTCCAACCAGGTGCCATTCTCAGTTCAGTGGTTTGCTGCTATCGTTTACCTCTGTATTTGACAGGCTGTAGTTGTGTCTCTCAGGAAAGATCTATATCCGGTTCTGGTCAGCATGCACTTCTTAGCTTCATCAATCTTATCTAGTTTTGATGGCTGTATATATATGGGCTACATGTGAGACAGGTTCAGAAGGGCCATTCTTTCAGTCTCTGCTCTAAACTTTGCCTCCATATCCCCTCCTATGGATATATTTCTTCCCCCTTTGAAGAAGGAGTAAAGCATCTGCATTTTGTTCATCCTTCTTGAGCTTCATGTGGTCTATGTATTGAATATTGGATAATTTGAGATTTTGCTATAATATCCACTTATCATTGACTCCATACCATTTGTGTTTTTCTGTGATTGGGTTACCTCACTCAGGATGATATTTTCTAGTTCATTCCATTTGTCTATGAATTTCACGAAGTCATTGTTTTTGATAGCTGAATAGTACTCCATTGTGTAGATGTACCACATTTCCTGTATCCATTCCTCTGTTGAAGGGCATCTGGGTTCTTTCCAGCTTCTGGCTATTATAAGTAAGACTGCTATGAACATAGTTGAGCATGTTTCTTTGCTGTATGTTAGAGCATCTTTTGGATATATGCACAAGAGTGGAATAGCAGGGTCCTTAGGTTGAGGAATGTCCAATTTTCTGAGGAACCTCCAGACTGATTTTCAGAGTGGTTGTACCAGTTTGCAATCCCACCAAAAGTGGAAGAGTATTCCTTTTTCTCACATCCTCACCAGCAACTGCTGTCGCTTGACTTTTTTTATCTTAGCCATTCTGATAGGTGTGAGGTGGAATCTCAGGGTTGTTTTTATTTGCATTTCCCTGATGATTGAGTATGTTAAACATTTCTTTAGGTACTTCTTAACCATTCAATATTCCTCAGCTGAGAATTCTTTGTTTAGCTCTGTACCCCATTTTTAATAGGGTTATTTGGCTCTCTGGTGCAAATGTTATTTCCTGTCCTTAAGTCCCCATCCACACCCCTCTCACATACAGGTGTTCCCCACATCCATCCTCCGTATGCAACCCCAGACATTCCCCTGCACTGGGGGTCCAATCTTTGCAGGAGCAAGGGTTTACCTTCCACTGGTGCCCAGCAAGGCTTTTCTTTGCTACACATGCAGTTGGAGACCTGGGTCAGTCCATGTATAGTCTTTAGGTAGTGGAAGTCTTTAATCCCTGGAAGCTCTGGTTGTTTGGCATTGTTGTTCTTATTGGGTTGCAAGTCTCATAAGCTCTTTCAATCCTTCCTCTAATTCCCCAAAAGGGGGACCTGTACTCATTTCAGTGGTGTGCTGCTATCATTCAACACTGTATTTGACATATTCTGGATGTGTCTCTCAGGAAAGATCTATATCTGGTCCCTTTCAGCATGTACTTTTTAGCTTCATCAATCTTATCTATTTTTGGTGGAGACCATATGTGGGGCAAGCCCAGAATGGCCATTCCTTCAGTCTCTGCTCTAAACTTTGCCTCCATATCCCCTCCTATAGATATTTTTGTTCTCCCTTCAAAAAAGAAGAGGGAGCATCCACATTTTGCTCATCCTTCTTCTTGATCTTCATGTGGTCTGTAGATTGCATTGTGGATAATTTGAAGTTTTTGGCTAATATTCACTTATCAATAAGTACATACTAAGTGTGTTTTTCTGCGATTGGGTTACCTCACTCAGGATGATATTTTCTAGTTCATTCTATTTGCCTATGAATTTCATGAATTCATTGTTTTTGATAGCTGAGTAATACTCTATTGTGCAGATGTACCACATTTTCTGTATCCATTCCTCTGTTGAAGGGCATCTGGGTTCTTTCTAGCTTCTAGCTATTATAAATCAGGCTGCTAAGAACATAATATAGCATGTGCTTTGTTGTATGTTGGAGCATCTTTTGGGTATATGCCCAGAAGAGGTAGAAGTAGGTCCGCAGGTAATGCAATGTAGAGTTTTCTAAGAAACCTCCAGACTATTTTCAGAGTGGTTGTACCAGTTTGTAGTCCCACCAACAATGGAGGAGTTTCCTCTTTCTCCACATCCTCGCCAGCATCTGCTGTCACTTGAGATTTTTATCTTCGCCATTCTGATTGGTGTGAGGTGGAATCTCAGGGTTGTTTTGATTTGCATTTCCCTGATGACTAAGGATGTTGAACATTTCTTTATGTGCTTTTTGGCCATTCAATATTCCTCAGCTGAGAATGTTTTGTTTAGCTCTTTACCCCATTTTTAAATAGGATTATTTGGCTCTCTGGAGTCTAACTTCTGGAGTTCTTTGTATATTTTGAATATTAGCTCCCTCTTAGATGTAGAATTGGTAACGATCTTTTCCCAATTTGTTGGTTGTCATTTTGTCCTAATGAGAGTGTCCTTAGCCTTACAGAAGCTTTGCATTTTTATGAGGTCCCATTTGTCAATTCTTGATCTTAGAGCATAAGCCACTGATGTTCTGTATAGAAAAATTTCCCCTGTGTCCATGTGTTCCAGGCTCTTCCCCACTTTCTCTTCTGTTAATTTGAATGTATGTGGTTTTATGTGGAGGTCCTTGATCCATTTGTACTTAAGCTTTGTACAGAGTGTTAAGAATTGACTGATTTACATTCTTCTACATGCTGACTTTCAGTTGAACCAGCACCATTTGTTGAAAATGCCATCTTCTTTCCACTGGATGGTTTTAGTTCCTTTGTCAAAGATCAAGTGTGTGGATTCAATTCTGGGTCTTCAATTCTATTACATTGATCTACCTGTCTGTCTTGTACCAATAACATACAATTTGTATCACCATTATTCTATAATACAGCTTGAGGTCAGGGATGATGATTCCCCAGAAGTTCTTTCATTGGTAAGCATAGTTTTCCCTATCCTGGGTTTTTTGTTTTTCCAGATGATTTTGCAAATTGCTCTTTCTAATTTTATAAAGAATTGAGTTGGAATTTTGATGGAAATTGCACTGAATCTTTAGATTTCTTTTGGCAGGATGACCCTTTTTACAATATTAATTCTGCCAATCTTTAAACCTTGAAATTCTTGTCATATTGAGCATTCCTTGCTTGGTTAGAGTCACATGGAGGTATTATATGTTATTTGAGACTATTGTGAAGGGTGTCATTACTTTAATTTCTTTCTCAGATGGTTTATCCTCTGATTAGAGGAAAGCAACAGATTTGTTTGAGTTAATTTTATATCTAGCCTTTTTGCTGAAATTGTTTAATCGGGCTTAGAAGTTCTCTAGTAGAACTTTTGGGGTCATTTATGTATACTATCATATCATCTGCAAAAAGTGATATTTTGACTTTTTCCTTTCCAATTTATATCCCTTTGACCTCCTTTTCCTTTCTGATTTTTCTGGCTAAGACTTCCAGAACCATACTGAGAAAGCAGGGAGAGAGTGGGCAGCCTTGTCCAGTTCCTGATTTTTGTGGGATTGATTCAAGTGTCTCTCCATTTT
>NC_046158.1:72015401-72196414 GCF_011064425.1 Rattus rattus
GCGAATGCCAGCAGCAAACCACTGAACTGAGAATAGGACCCCTGTTGAAGGAATCAGAGAAAGAACTGGAAGAGCTTGAAGGGGCTCGAGACCCCATATGTACAACAATGCCAAGCAACCAGAGCTTCCAGGGACTAAGCCTCTACCTAAAGACTATACATGGACTGACCCTGGACTCTGACCTCATAGGTAGCAATGATTACCCTAGTAAGAGCACCAGTGGAAGGGGAAGCCCTGGGTCCTGTTAAGACTGAACCCCCAGTGAACTAGACTGTTGGGGGGAGGGCGGGAATGGGGGGAGGGTTGGGAGGGGAACACCCATAAGGAAGGGGAGGGGGGAAGGGGATGTTTGCCTGGAAACCGGGAAAGGGAATAACACTTGAAATGTATATAAGAATTACTCAAGTTAATAAAAAAAAAAAAAAATTCCAAATCCTTAGCCATCGGTGAAATGCAAATCAAAACAACTCTGAGACCCCATCTTATACTTGTTAGAATGGCTAAGATAAGGAAAAAAAACTCAAGGAATTGCACATTCTGGTGAGTATATCAAGCATGGAGAACACCTCTCCATTTCTGGTGGGTGTGCAGACTTGTACAATCACTCTTGAACCCAATTTGGTGCTTTTTCAGAAAACTGAGACTAGTTCTATCTCAAGACCCAGATATACCACTCCTGGGCACACATCTAAGTGATTTCCTACTATATCACATGGACACTTACTCAACTGTGTTTGTAGCAGCTTGTAAAAGGAAACTAGATGTCTCTCAGTTGAAGAATGGATAAACACAATGTGGTACATCTACACAGTGAAATACTATTGAACTATTAAAAACAGACATTCTGAAGTTTTCAGGCAAATGAATAGAACTTTAGAATATCCTGAGAGAAGAGACACAGATCCAAAACGACATTCTTGATATGTATTATCACTGATAAGTGGATATTAGCCATAAAATACAGGATATGCCTTCTATACTTCAGGAACCCATAGAAGCTAAACAAGAAGAAGAGCCCAAGGCATGGTTGCTCGAATTCCATTTAGAAGGGAGAATAATATAGTCCTTAGAGGCATATTGAGTGAGGGAACTGGGTAAGAGAAGGAAGGGATAGAAGAATGGGTGGGCTTCAGGATCAGGTATGTGGAGGAACAGGAGAGATGGACAAATGGTCATGAGAATGAATGGAAATCAGCAACTGGTGGGGTGTGGGGGAAATCGGGGGCATCTTGAGATTATGCCGGAGACCCAGGGTAGTGAATACACCCAAGATTCAATGGGGTGACTTCATCTGTAAGTCACAACATTGAGGATATGGAACCAGAAAAGGCTACCCCGTATGGCCAGGAAAGACCCCAGTGGAAGAATATGGACACAAATTCACCCATAATACTCTTGACCCAAAATGTATACTGTCTTGAGGAAATGTAGGGATTGGGGATGGAGCAGAGACAGAGGAAATGGAAAGCAATAACAAGGCCAACTAGAGACCCATCCCATGAGCAAGTACTAACTGCAGGATACGACCAACGATAAGCTCTGGTATGCTTTATATGAAGACGCACAGTGTCAGCTAACTGGGACCTTAGCTGTCAGAGATCAAAAACCAACAAAGGGAATATACAAGCTGGACTACCTAGCTGTTTTCTTTTTCCTGTTATAGAAGCAGATATGCGTCTGATCTTCAAGAAGGCCCAAATAACGAGGGATTCATTCAACAGCTGTTAGTCTGTCTGTGTAATATATTCAGTTGGCTTCGCTCTGACAGTGGCAGAAGATATGCTCTAGGACTCAAGAGAATTCATGTGCCATGGGGTGGTATACCCTTGGAAGGTATGGCTCACTGTGTTAGAGGAAAAGAGAAGTGAGAAGTACTGGGAAGAAGTGATTGGGAACAGTGATAGGTATGTAAGAAAGTAAATAAAAAAATTTAAAAGAACAAAAACAGAAAAAACTGAACTAAATAAAACAAAAAGAAACAAGACAAAAAAATCTGCAAGATCCTAAAAGAAAAAGGAGAATATCAAATATATTTAAATTTAAAAAGTTTCATTAGTAAAACATGACTAAAGTTGATAAAGTTGAATGAAGTTCTTTTGATAAATATGAGTAATGTAATGTGGGATGATGCTTATACAATCATAAATTATAAGACAGTTATTAATTCCATTAGTAAGACCACTTGCTTATTTTTTCTTCGATTTTGCCAAATTGGGTATTTTTATTTACATTTCAAAATGCTATTCCCTTTTCAGTTTCCTGTCCATCAGCCCCTTACCCTCCCCCCTCCCTCTTCTATAGCGGGTGTTGCCTTTACCCTCCCTCCCTCTGTGTGTGGGTGCTGCCTCCCATCCAATCCCCCATTACTGGACCCCCCTCCAACAATTCTCTTACACTGGAGGTCCAACCTGGCAGGACCAAAGGCTTCTTCCACTGGTGTCACAACAGTTTTCATTCAATGATACCTATGCAGTTGGAGCTTAGGGTCAGTCCATGAATAGTCTTTTGGGTAGTGGCTTAGTCCTTGGAAGCTCTGGTTGGTTGGCATTGTCACTTTCTAATTTTTTGAAGTAATGAATATTTAATGAGCATCATCTTTGCACTCAATTCTAAGATATAATAGCAAGTAATGTGTCATTTCTGTTCACCTGAGTAAATGCTTATAGTTCTATTTCTTAATGATTGCAGTATAATTACTGCCATTTCCCTTCCATGTTGTGTAGAAACCAAGAATTCATATGGATGGACAGTGTTTACTTAGGTCTTGGATAAAACAAAACAAAACTGATAAACACTAAAATGAATGTATCACTCGGCCGTTTATCTCTCATGCAATTTTCTTGTAAAGAAAGTAATAAAATGATTACATCATATGGATGGAAGAATATTGAGAAATAGTATGTTATTACAATAGATTGCTATCATATTTCATAGTTTAATTTTTAATATTTATAGTATTTTATTTCCTATTAATATTATAATTAGTTCTGATTGAAAAGATAAGGAAGAAATGCTATTAGCAACTGAAAATATTACAAATACACTATATACAAATTGGATGTTAAAGAGGGTGATTTACATAATTCATCTGGAATTTATTTACTGCTGGAAGGTAAACTAATATTCTTTTTATAACCTCATCATAAAAACATCAATAACATTTGCTATGGTTTTCATTCTTCTTTTTTTCAGTTAATTTAGATTGCATGAGCTTACATAAAATCTTTTTTTTCCTCATGAATAAATTCATCCCTATTTTATTGTGTTTACAGGTTACAGAAATATCTCATTTCTAAAGAAAGTTTAGGATCCATAAAAGGAACACAATATAGACTTTAATGTTTTGGATCACCAAACCACATGGTTAAAATATGAAAATAATCCAAATAGAGATGGACTGATAGTGTATTAGGAGATATTGCCACTTGAACTTTTAATAAAATGTGATTGACATGCTTAGATTTATCATGGGAAAAAATCATTTTTATAACCATCCAAAAATGACATGGAACAAAATTTGATACCAATGGGTCCAATGAGAGTCACAGTGTTTTAAAGCAAAAAGCAGGGTCTTTATCAACCTACAGTGGAATAGAGAGTATTTATTTTTTAGAGAACTGGATCCATTTTTGTTTGTGGTTTAGCCTCTGTCCCTGTAATTGCTAATTCTTCCACATGTTTTTGACTGCATTTATGTGCTATTTTGAAACATCAAACTATTTACAAGAAATAGATCTTTATAAACAGCTTAAAAATCCACAATTTGATTTTCACAGGTTTGAAGAGATTTGAAATTCCTAAACCCGAAAAATTGAGCATGAGATTTTAAGAATACTGAAGTTTTCAGTCCATTGTATTCGTTTTCCTAAGTGCACTTTCTCTATGGTTATTTCCCAACAAATAGGAATGTTTATGTTTCTAATCGATAGAACAGGGAGAAAACTTATTTTTAATTTGAAACATGAACAAAATATTGTATTAATATATAAGTAGATTATTTGAATAGCACGAGATACTAGTTTTCTCACCTTTACAAACATTACAGTATTTTCAGATAATAAAAACCTAAGAAGTAGTTTAACAAATGAAAATAGTTCCTGAAGTAGCTGCACTATGCTTGACTGTGTTAATAATTGAAAGGCAACCGGTTCACAGGATAACCAAAGTATATTGAAATCAGACTCTAGGGTAAAAGTGAGTTATATATGCCCTGTGCTTGAATTACTGCTAGTATTAGGGTAATTTATGCTTTGTTTTTATTTTGTCTTGTTTTTTGCTTTATCAGAGATTTTGTTGACTGATGACAGATCTAAGTAAATAATCCTACAAATTGGTCAACAAACATCTCATTATTAAATATAATTTAGCTGTAAATGCAGGCCAATTGAAATCTACTGGAAATGATTTATTCTTTAAGCAAAAACAGAGAGTATTTAAGTGATGTTTCAAGTTTGTTATCCAAAATGACAAAAAGCCAACTTCAGTAGAAGACTTTCTATGAATTTTAGGACAGTCTGAATTAAATAGTAAAAAAAAAGTCTGAAAAAATTACAAAAACTTAGATAAAAGGAATGTTGACTGACAATTGTGAAAAATTGAATGAATCTATTAAATCATATAGACAAACTTAACCATTTTAAAAATGTAGATCTCCTCTAAATGTTTGGGGATTAATTGTGGATTCCATAAACTGTCAGTAAGAAAATATTCTGTAGTCTCAAGAAAATAGAAGCATTTTCCAGCAATATTATGTTACTTTTTAAAAATAACTTATTACAATTCATTGACAGTAATGGGAAGAGAGTGCTGTATGGCATAAAATGTGTAGATTGCTCTTGGTAAGATGAACTCAATATTAATCCTACACATCTATGAATATGAAAGTTCCTTTCATCTTGTGGTGTCTTCTTCAATTTTTTAATATCCTGCATTTTTTCATATACAAGATTTTTTTTTTGGTTTTTTCAGGCAAGATATTGTAATTTTTAAAAGGCTTTTTAGAGAGGTATAAGTTTTTCTCTAAACTTCTTTCTCATGTTTTTGAAATTTTCATTTAGGGAAGCTATTGGTTGTGTGTGTGTGTGTGTGTGTGTATGAAATTTCTTAGGTTTTGCTTATTTTAAGTAGCATATGTTTACTTAAACTAAACATTTTTAGTTCCATGCTCATAATAAATTCAACATTTTATTTTATTTTCTTTTATTTTTAACATTTTATTTATTTATCATACAATTTATCTCTTTTCCTCATTCCTCCAGACTTCCCTCCAGATCCACTGTTACTCTGTTCGTAAACATTAGACATTAAATCTGACATGTTTATTGGATTTTCCTAATCATTACAACTAAATAATGATCGATTTTATTTTATATCAATTATCACAAAATTTTGTGACTTTAATTTTTTGTTTAAAAAGTCATTCAATCTTTGAGATGGTATCATATTTAAAAAGAAAAAGAACTAAATTACTTCCTTATCTAAATTAGAAATAAAAATGTGCCTCATTTTTATGATATTTTAGCCAAAAAATAAATAAAGAAGTACTTCTGTTGTCTTTCATGCAGTCAGATGACAACTGAACATTGTCACTAGTAGAATATGCAGCAGGGTCTTGTTTGTTTCTCAAGATCAGTGTTTAGATCTATCCAAAACACAAATCACTCAAATTTATTCTTTACCAGGCAGTGCACACCAGTGACAGGAGTTGGGCTAATTAAGCTAATTTTGTGTAGGACTAGTTTCTTAATTTATAATTTTCAACTAAATATTCCTAGCTACATACAGCTACTTTTAAATGTAGATTTGATGGTTGTAAATTAGAAAAAGCTGAAATTTGATTCTTAGATCTCATTTTTCATTTTGCAACAGCAACTAACTGTTTGAGCATTGATGTTAAATGTTTTTAACATTTCCTAATTATTTTACCCAATAGAATGCATTAATTTTCTTAATCCTCATTAATTAATATTTTCTGGATTAGAAGATTTTATAAACTTGATGAAATATATTCCATAATAATATATTATATACTTATACCCTTTGGTTAACTTCATATAATACCATTAGTAAAAATGTGCTTTAAAGATGATGGAAATTATATTTCTGTTTTACTCTCTTAAAGATTATTAGACATTAATCTACTTAGTGTTATCATCCAGAGGCAGAGACAAAACTAATGAAAAACCCAATTTCAGATTCTGGAAAATATACTCTATAGGCTAAAATGAGTAATAACAGAAATAATACTATAACTAATGGAGGGATTAGTGATGATCACAAATGTAATAACAAGAAAAATTAAGAATCAAAGTGCAAATTACTTCCCTAAGTGATTTGCATATGTTACAATGTTCTCAAAATTACTGTGAGTCTAGGACTTGTATAAAATTCAATTACAAACATTGAAAAATATTATAACATGTAATGTGGTCAACACAGTTCACAAGTTGTAAGAGATGTGCCAAGGTTTTTACTTATTTGTATTTTGTGCCATTCAGAATTAAGATTGGTTTTATACTTAAGAAAAAGTTGGGTAATAGTCTGTGCAAGTTACAATTGAAAAAATTGTAATGTGAGAAAATGGTGAAGCACATGGAACCATAAGCTTAATTTGATCATGAATGAAACTAAGAACAAAAAAAGTACCAACTACATTTGACTTGATATCTGTACTCTCTACCTTCATGGATTTATTGAGGTTTAAACATGGGAAATTAAATCTGTGTATCTTGGTCACTAAATGACATTCATGCATATTGACGTTAAAATTTCTCAGAACTACTCCAGGATACTTCTCATTATTTTCTTCCCTAAATAAACTAAGATAAATGGGTACTTAGTGAGTCCAATGTAATCAGCTGTAATCTATGGACAGAGCCATATCTAGATAGCATATGTAAGGACATTACAGAGGAGTCCAAAGCACATGCTTGTACTGCAATGTTATACCACGTTTATATTTTTTTTATTCAGAACACTGTTCAACTACTGTAATTGTTGCAAGATTGTGGGATGCTAAATATTGTATTCCATGAATCTTGTGATCATTATTCATTTTTGTTTTTTGACATCAAAATAAACCATAGTTAGATAACAAATTAATTTTAACTTCAACCAAAACAAATCCTTGTTGAGACTCAGCTGGCAATCATACACAGACACATATCAAGTTCCTCACAGAACTCATTCATTTGTGCATGCAATTTCACACAACATGCTTACAAAATAATAAAACTAACCAATTTGTTTATAGCCCGATATATAAGAAATACTTAGAAGTTTTAGTTGGCATCCACTGTATTATACAGAGAAGCCTGAATAAATATGATTATAAACTTGGCAAGCTAGTATCTTTTAGTGATTTAGACTTATTTTTTCTGGTCAACGCCAAAGCCAATGAGATCATAAATCCTTTAGTTCTTGGATGAATAGGTGGCAGATAGATGGATATATAGATGGATGGATGGATGGATGGATGGATGGATGGATGGATGGATGGATGGATGGATGCATGGATGGATGGATGGATGGAGGGTTTGATGGCTATACAGTTAGAAGAAGAGAAACACAGCAAAATATTCTCATTCCAGTATCTTATTCCTCTATATAAATCCAAAACAATGAGTCCTGCCACCCCTCCAGATTTTTGTTGATATAGTGAAAAACTCTGGCAGATGGATAAACATCAGGAGTTATGTATTATTTTGCTAGTGAGCGGTTTAAGAATAATTGTTTCCTTATCTGTAATGTAGGGTTATTTATGCCATATTTAAGATTCTTGAATTTCATCACTAATAATATAGTTTTGTGAAATAGCTCTAAATATGAAATAGGGTTTGATTACTAGATTCATTCATTAATAGTATTTTTACTACTGGCCCATGCAGGGACTAAACCTGTGACCTTGGCATTATTAACACCATGCTCTAAACAACTGAGCTTAGTGGCCAGACAGCCACATGACGTCTCTGGTTGGGTTTGAACCACCAACTTCTCTATGAGCAATGGGACACAATAACCAATTTCCTCTTCCACTATGTTCATAGTAGCCTTATATGTGATAGCTATAAGCTGAAAATAACCCAGATGTCAAGGACAGAAGAATGGATACAGAAAATATGGTTCATTTTACATAATAGGATACTACTCAGCTATTAAGAACAAGGACATCTGAGATTTGCAGGCAAATGGATGGAAGTAGAAAATATCATCCTGAGTGAGGTAACTCAGACCCAAAAAGACATGCACAGTATGTACTCACTAATAAGTGGATATTAGCCACCACCCCCACATACACAAATACAGAATATCCAAGATAGAGTCAAGAGAACTTAAAAAGTTCAACAAGCTAAAGGGCCCAAGTGAGGACACTTCAGTCCCACTTGGGAAGGGAAATAAAGCAAACAGAGGAACCTAGGATGGAAAGGAGGGGACAAGGGGATGGGGAGAGTGGGGAACAGGATCTGGAAAAGGACTGAAGCCTTGAGGTCCAGCAGAAAGAAGGGACGCAAAGAACCTCAGGACGTAGGAGATTGGGAGGACTGTCCAGAATGTACCAGAGACAAGGGAGATGAGAGACTCTTGGGACTCAAAGAAAGGGACCCTACAATGGGGAGAGGGGATGTAGAGAGCTCACCTCCAGCAGAAAGAGAGGGCATGAAGTTAGGGATGGGGTTTCTATCCCACAGTCAAAACTCTAACCCATAGTTGTTCCTGTCTGGAAGAACTGCAGAGATGGAAATGGAAAAGAGCCTGAGGAAAAGAAGTTCCAGCACAGGCCCAAATTGGGATCCAGGTAAGGGGAGGTTCCAAGCATGACACTATTACTGATACTATGGTATGCTTACAAAAAGGGGTCTACCATCACTGCCCTCCAAAAGAGCCAACAAACAGCTGAAAAGAGTCAGATTCAGATATTTGCACCAATCCAATAAACAGAAGCTGCGGACCCATGGGTTCATTTAGGGGAAAGCTGGAAGAAGCTGAGGAGGTGGGCAACCCTGTAGGAAGACCAACGATCTCAATTAACTTAGAACCCCGAGATCTCTCAGACACTGTTTCACCAACCAGGCAGCATACACCAGCTCATATGAAGCCCTCAACACATACACAGCAGGTCTGTCAGGACTGTCAGGTCTGGATTCAGTCAGTGAAGATGTACCTAACCTTCAAGAGACTGGAGGCCCCAGGGAGATTAGAAGTCTTGTTTGGTGGGTGGGGTAGGGACATCCTCTTGGAGACAGAGGCTGTGTGGGAAGGAGGTTTGAGATGTGAAACAGTCAGAAGGTGGACCAGGAAGGGAATAAATTCTGAAGTATAAAAAATTAATAATAATAGTAATATTTTTAAAGGGAGAATGGAGTTACTTTACAAAAAGCTTTCAGCAGAATGGAAAGTCTCCTTCCAACAGGGGGTGGGAGGTTCCTGAGACTCAGGGGTAAACCAAATTTCACAAGTCTGGGAGAATAGAAACAAACACACCGAACAGCTACTCCAAGGAAAGCTGAGCAGCCAAACTTTACAGAGAAGAGATTCATTAGGTGTGGACCTGCTTTTAAACCATGGGAATTGCACCAGGGTTACACTTTCTACAAGTCTCCACCTGTGCTAAGTGGGCTCTTCAGTGATACAGTATTTCTGAGTCATCTCTGCTACTTTGTAAGTCAAACCTCACCCACAACCCTGTTAGTAACTCCAATGAAAGCTCATTGGTTCACCAATTAAAACATTGGGGGCAATCATTATTTGGTATATCATTGGCTCCTTTTGTGTGTGTGTGTGTGTGTGTGTGTGTGTGTGTGCAGCATCTCTCTAATAAAAGTCTGTCTCAGAAAATGCTGTATACATACTGTAGAGTGTATTTCCGAATTTTATGCAAAAGTAATATCTACCATCCTCATCACTTTTTTTTAACTGTGTGACATTTGAAGCTTCTTTTTGATATGATGGAATGAAGACATGATTTCATAATAGAATTTACTTTTAAAACAGTAATTAATGAACTCAAGTATAGTTCTACTTTACTTTTGCCATGGTGTAGACATGCGTTAGGGACTGAGATCTTCAAACAACACCATTAACAGCTTCGTGTGTAGACAGGGGGGTTCTAGAATATGTATTCTCAATAACACATTTTATTACCCACCTAACTGTAAAAACTCACCTCAGAGCTAGGCTAGTGCAGCAGAAATGATTGGAGCAGTCAACTTTTCAGCACTGTGATGAATACCTGAAAGGGATATAGCAATATAAATAAAATATTTACTCCTTTCCTTTTTAAAATCAATACTCTTTGGCTTAAAGGCCTTTGCTCTGGAAGCAAGGCAGTCCATACAGTGATGAACATAGTGATCTGGACTTACCAAAAACCTTGGTGGCTATGGTGGCTGAGAAGCAGAAAGGAAGGGGAGGCTTGCAGTTATAATACCTGCTCTAGGGGATTTTCTTCCCCCAAATGTGATTTTATTTTTTTTAATTTTGATTTTTCTCTCAAATATCACATCCTCGCAGCCCCCTCCAACTTTCCTTTCCCCTAAGCCTATCCCCCTTTTGCCTTGCTCCAGAAAAGGGCAGGCCTCCGAGGGACATAAACCTAACAGGGCATAAAATGCTAGGATAAGACAAGACATATATTCTCACATCAAGACTGGATGAGGCAACCCAATAGTGGGAATAGTGTCCCACAAGCAGGCAAAAGAGTCAGAGACAGCCTCTGCTTACAATGTTAGGAATCTCTCAAGAATACCAAGCTATTCAGGCATAGCATATATGTGGAAGACATAGATCAGACCCCCAGGGACATTTCCTAAGTTCTACAATCTCTATCAACTAATATCATCTTGTAATTGTTTCTCAGCACCCAAGAGAAAACACTGCCTGTGGACTTTACCCTAATATAGGTAGGTGTCCCTTGGTGATTTTAAATTAATTAGTGTAATAACAATAGAAAATGTTTTGATTTCATTTTTCACAATGACAATGTTATAGAGTATGGATTATGAAATGTTTCAAGATTCAATTTTCTGCACTGATGTGGCTCATTCCAACTTTTCATGATCATGATTATGCAATTTCATTTATTAGTATTTGAGTGTAGACTCCCCGATATCTTCATTTGAGTCAAAGAATGAAGCAGCTGTAATATGTATACTGGTTTTAAGCTTTAAGATCTAAGTGTACTTCAAAGTCCCACTTTTAGAATCTTTCCCTGTGAACAAGAATATATACCTGTTAAACAAAAAATCATATATATATATATATATATATATATATATATATATATATATATATGACAAGAGGCTTGTGACCGCTTCACAGAGTACTGTAATCTAAAGGTATGTACTAAGTGATAAAAATAATACTCATAGATTAGAATCTTTCTGTAAGCTTCATATTTTAGTGACAAATTTAAAAACACCAAGGATAGATGTATCCAGTTAAAGTGGTATATGGGGCCTGGAACAGTGATTCAGCTGTTTAGAACATGCACTCTTCTTCGTCATCGTCGGTGGCTGCTGCTTCTTCTTCTTCTTCTTCTTCTTCTTCTTCTTCTTCTTCTTCTTCTTCTTCTTCTTCTTCTTCTTCTTCTTCTTCTTCTTCTTCTTCTTCTTCTTCTTCTTCTTCTTCTCCTCCTCCTCCTCCTCCTCCTCTTCCTCTTCTTCCTCTTCCTCTTCTTCTTCCTCTTCTTCTTCCTCCTCCTCCCCTCCTCCTCTTCCTCCTCCTTCTCCCTCCTCTTCTCCTCCTCTCTCTTCTCCCTCCTCCTTCTCCTTTCCCTCCTCTCTCTCCTTCTCTTCCTTCTGCTTTGGTATTTTGGTTTTGTTTTCCCTTCATTTATTTACTTATTCACTTTGCATCTGGATCATCACTGCACTTCCACTTACCTCCCATTTTTGTTTGTTTGTTTTTCATTTTTTGTTGGTTATTTCATTTATTTTCATTTTCATTTTTCATTTTCATCCCAGTTTCCCTCCACAAACCCCATCCCTTCCACCTTCCTCTATTATGTTTCTCCCATTCCTGCCTCAGTGCCCTAGCATTCACCTACCCTTGGTCATCAAACCTCCCTAAGACCAAGGGGCTCCTCTTCCATTGATTCCAGTTAAGGCAATCCTCTGCTACATATCCAGTGGTAGCCATGGGTCCCCCTTTTCTATTCTTTGGATGGTTGTTTAGTCCCAGCAAGATTTTTTTGAGGTGGGGTAGTGTCTGATTGCATTCCCTGTTTAACATTCCCCTTCTCTGATAAGAGAAGCCCTTGTCCTACCCCCAGTGAGTACCAACCTGCCTTGTACCCTCAACTTAAAGCAGGACTTGGTGCATAGTCACTCACTGAGGCCAGACAAGGTAGCCCAGCTAAGGGCACCAGAATCAGAATCAGATATGCTCCAATTGGTAGAAGACCTACATATATACCATATAACACATCTGCTACATATGTGTAAGGACACTAGGTCCACCCCATGCAGGGTGTGCACTCTAAGATCAATCTCAGAATCTATGTAAGGAGCCTCACAATCGCTATAACTCCACCTTCAGGAAATACAACACTTTTGAACTCTGTGAGTACATGCAAAAACATTACATACACCTAATTTAAAATAAATATTTTAAAATGTAAAAGGACCCAATGACTTTTATCAAAATAATTTTACAAGAAAATCTATATATTTAAAATTTGATAGTTGCAATAATAGTTGTTTAAGTTTCTACTTAGGATTACCAAAGAAGTAACAAATATAAAAGATTTAACAGTTATTAAAGACTTTAATACCAAAATTTAAATTATCTTTGTATACACAAAACATGCAAAGATAGACACAATATATCAATATCTGTTTGCTTGTTGATTTTAAGTGTTCACAATTAAATATATTTAGATTATTAAACATACATAATATAATTAGCATAAATGAAATATTATTGACTGCATCTTGCCTACTTCATTATATTTTATCTTGACAATTCTTTTTTTCTGTGATATTAATATTTAAATTGATTATATTAAGGATCTGGTTATTTAGAGTCATGTGCTGTTCCATACTTCTCTTGCCTTATGATCACTTTGACTTCTATTCATTTTTTTTATTCTGGAGTATACCTACCAAAGTACAAGTGTCAAGGTGTCATGATTCAGCCTTAAGCACTTTTTTCTTCATTTATAAATATTTCCCCTGCCCATGCTATTCACATATGAACATACTCTTCTAAAATATACATTAGATAATGGTTCCTAGGATTCCCTAATGTCTTGCTTACGTATGCTTGAGTTGTATTGTCAATTTTTAAGCAAAAAATAACTGCTCCAAAATTCAGACACTGTAAAAATTCTATTTCTATCCTGTATCTCTTTCAATTTCCTCATACTCAAACTAATACTTTCTGTATTTGTTTGTTTTTTTTTTCCCTGCTGTACTAGAGGCTGAAGCCAAAGCCTTGTCCAAGGCAGTTAATGAGTAATATTCAGAGTACCAGCATGCATACTTTTTTTGATCATTTTCTTATTTATTATTATTCACCTTTCACCATCTAGATTTCTCTCAAATAATTCATATATCATTTTCATTTATTAAGTATTAACAGATATTATCTATGTGTTGTCTATCTGTATAATTATATATCTATATAGCTTACATTTGAGTTCATTTTTCCTCATAAGGTTGAAAGAATTAATTTTCTTATGAGGTTGGATCAGCTCTGAAAATTTCACTTTCTTTTGAAGATATTATTACTGATTTGGAAGATTAACCACTGTAAGTATTCCCCATTTACATAAACATGTCAGTGAAGTATATGAGCCCACTTTCTTACCAATTATGTAACTGTATATTAAACATCTATTTGGAATCTGAATTCATTATGTGACTTATAATTACAACTTGACAGTAAATAATAATTACTGAATATTACGTTATTCAGTGGTGTTGGTGGATATTCTTTGCTTCCCATTTAATAATTTATCTCTGCATTCTCCTTATTCTTCAAAAACAGTGATGTAAGAATACATTGATTTTCTGGGATATTTATTTTATCATTATAATATTTACCATATATATATATATATATATATATATATATATATATATATATATGTTAACATTTTTAAGCCTATTAGTTTAGTTCGAGAACATTACATTTCCAGGCATTTCTCAGTTATTACTTCAGCAGCTGTAACACTAAAGAATCCCATTTTGTTTCACTGATGAAAATAACTTCACTTTAGATCAGGTGTGTTGGGACATTTGATACAATTTTATTATTTTCCATAAGAGAGAAGTTGTGCTCTTTGAGAACCGAGTTTTAAATATTTAAAGAAATAATGTCACCCCTTACATCTCTGCTAGCATTCAAAGCAAAAAAAAAAAAATCAATAGCTACTAACAGGGTGCCACTTGAGAAAGGTTATCTTTGCTTTGAAAGTGTGCCAAAACATAAACTTAACAGTGTTATCATCCCTAGACCAAACATACATCCAGTTCTAAATATATTGTAAGCTGGTATGGTTTAAACTTATTAACCCTTGGATAGAGTTTTGAAAGCCATGTGTTGAAATGTGGAATGATTTACATATGTTCTGTCTTTTTGACTTTTTGTAAACTCACACTTGTATACTATCTCCTATTCAAAACACACACACACACACACACACACACACACAGAGAGAGAGAGAGAGAGAGAGAGAGAGAGAGAGACTTACTTCACTTCTTTTTTCTTCTATATTTTTAGTGTTAATCATCCCATTCGTTATCTTCTTTCATTACAATGGTTATTTACTATACTTTTTTTTTAATCAAACCAAAATCAAAGTGGCCTGATTTTCTGATTTCCAAATATATACATTCACTAAATTATTAATAAATATTGCTTTTGTCTCATGACACTTAGAATATGTTTCAGCTTTTTCTTGTGTTTTCTGCAGGGACACAGCAGAGTCTTATCATGGTACAGGGACTTTTACAATAGATTTTCTGTTGCACGTGCTGAACCAAGCATCCACTCTTTGAACAGTTTCCATTATTATATTGCGTTTGTTTAAGTTGACACACTGTTAGTAGACTCGTGACTTTGAATATATCTTAATTTTCAAATGAATTCTTGTTAAATAAGAAAAGAGAATGTGTATTCAAGGCCTTGTCCTTATATTTAGGCACATCATGTCACATATCATAGGGCAGGTCATATAATGTCTTATATATTTCAGAGAGACAATAATTGATCCTGAAAGAGTACCCACAATACTTTTAAGCAATTAACTAGTGAAATTTGATTTTACAAGAAAATACAGATAATACAGGAAAATCTGTTATTCATCCTGAAATTTCAGTTGATATTTAACTGAAATGAAAGGTTGTCTTGGTAATTATAAGAAAATTCTGAGCATCAGAATAACACATACTACAATTGCTGCCTTGAAATTTTGAATTCATGTCTGCTGTGTAGTGGAAAAAGATATCCTTTGATGCAGAGAATATTACTACTAGATTTGGAAGTTATTAATAAACCTAAGACCTCAGCAAAGTGGCAGAGTTCCTAATCATGTAGAATATGATGAAAACAGATGCTCCCTTGAACACAATTGATGGTGGAAACTGTCACAATTCATCACAGCTGAAATCATCTGAGTGACAAGGCTTGGCTCTCTCTATGCCTGGCACAGGGTGGCAAATGGGATTCAGGATGGTTCTCTAAGGGTTGCTTTCTGGGTGACTGAAATCCAAAAATTCCAGTTCCAAGCTCCCAATATTACCACTGAGTTCTCATCACACTGAATTGTTTAGTGTTGCAAAGACAAAAACAAACTTTGCAGACAGAGATAAATTTGCTAGCAAATGCATGAAAATTTAGGAGGGTGAGAGGGGCTATCTAAAACAAAATTGTACCATGTGACTAGCTTGTTTCTTTGTTATCTTTAAGGAAGCTTGAATCATTTTAATATGATAAGAGTTATCAACACTCTGCTTTGCAGTGCTCGTTACTCCACAAAAACCATCCTCCTTGTTCATGTACTCATTCTCCTGGGAGAGCTGCATGGTCCAGTTAGTTGATATTGTTCTTCCTATGAGGTTGTGTCCCCTTCAGCTCATTCAGTAATTCCCCTAGCTCTTCCTTTGGGGTGCCCAGGCTTGGTGGGATGGTTGTATGTCAGTATCTACATATGTATTGTTCAGGTGCTGGTAGAACCTCTCAGGAAACAATCATACCAGGATCCTGTCAGGAAGCACTTCTTGGCATAGGAATTGTGGGAGGGTTTGCTGTCTGCAAATGGCATGGAGCAGTAGCTAGAGTGGTCTCTGGATGGCCTTTCCTTTAGTCTCTGTTCCAGTTTTTCCCCTTGTTTTTCTTTTGGAAAGAAACATTTCTGGGTTAAAAAAAAATTGCAATCAGTGGGTGGTCCCATCTCTCAACTGGGGGTGGTTCCTATCTACTGGAGGTGGCCTCTATAGATTCAATCTCCCCTTTCTTGGCTATTTTAGCTAATGTCATACCCACTGGGTCCTGGGAAACTCACTCTTCCCTAGCACCTGGAACTTTCTGATGACTACCCCAAGTTCCTGATCCTCAATTTCTACATATTTTTATTCAACTTCTTGACCCCCTGTACTTCTCTCCTGTCCCTTCTAATACCTGATCCTGCCCTCTTTTCCTCCCCTTTTCTCTCCTTCCCAGGTCCCTCCTCCCTCCCTCCCTCCCTCCCTCCCTCCCTCCCTCCCTCTCTCACTCCTTCCCTCCCTCTATCACTTGTTATTATTTGGTTCCCCCTTCTATTAGGAAGGAAGCATCTACACTTTGTTCTTCCTTCTTCTTAAGCTTCATATGATTTGTTCGTAGTATCATGGGAATGCTGAGCTTTTGGGCTAATATCTACTTATCAGTATATACCATGTCTCCTCTTTTGTGTTTGGGTTACCTCACTCAAGATGATCTTTACCAGTTCCATCCATTTTCCTCTGAATTTCAGAAAGTTATTGTTTTTAATATCTGAGTATTACTCCATTGTGCAAATGTACCATGTTTTCTGTATTCATTATTCAATTGAGGAACATATGGGTTGTTTGCAGCTTCTGGCTATTAGAAATTAGGCTGCAATAAACATAGTGGAGCAGGTGTCCTTGTTATGTATTAGACAATCTTTTGGGTATTTGGTTATTTGCCCAGTAGTGGTATAACTGGATCTTCAGGTTAAAGTATTTCCACTTTTCCAAGGAATTGGAGATTGATTTCCAAATTGTTTTTACCATCTTGTTGTCCCATCAGCAATAGTGTTCCTTAAGCTAAGTACACAGTGAACTCACCAGAAACTATGCTCTATCAATGCTGGCATAAAATAAAATTTCCCTAGATTTCTTAATATTACTAATAATTTCATCAAACAACTACGAAGTCACTGGAATTTCCTATGGTGAAAATAAAAGCTTGTGAAGTCTTATATTTCTACTGATAGAAATTAGTCAAGGACGCCAAGAATAAAATGTTGAAAGCATTCTATCAAAAGAAAGAATTATTCAGAAGATGTTTAATAGAAAACAAAGGCATCCTTTCCTCATAGAATGTGAGCTAGAAGGATCAACATATATTAGGAAAACCATAATAAAGAAAAAGCAAGATGAGGAAGAACCTGATCTTTCAACTAAGGAGACTTTATTTGACAGATGATTTTCTTTTAAAAGAGAATTTATAATGAGTCATCTTAACAATAAATTCACTTGTTATAGTATCTCTCCCATTCATCATCTCCTGTACTTTCACAGGGAAGGAATTCTCAGGAAAAAAAATGATGACTAAATTATTTTTCTTAAATAATCATAATTCTAAGAAGTGATTAGAGCTAAAGATACGAATGATGAAAAATCACATATTACTCAGAAAATGTTTCATGTATTTGGGAGTAGGGACAACTAGAAGTTTATCTTGTAGTTCTTCCAAGTTCCTCAGGGGATATAATGATTAATGGAGAACTCTGAAAACCAGACTATTGTGCATCAGAGAAAAATAACTGACCATAGCTTATCTTTTGTCATCTACTGCCCATAAGTACAATCAGACATGGAACTTTATCTACTATATCTGGTTCTTTGTAATCAAACAACACCACCACTGGTATTTTAAAAATCACAAGTGAAAGGGGAAATTTTCACTTAAATGTGTATGGAGGAAATATCTGTGCAGCGACTGAAAGGTGGTTTAGTGGCTAAGAACAGGTTTTGCTTTTGCACAGAACCCAGGTTTGTTTCCAGCACCAACACAGTGGCTCAATGCAATTCCAGAATATCTGCCTTCCTCTTCTGGTTTTTGCAGGAT
This sequence comes from Rattus rattus, assembly GCF_011064425.1. Lineage (NCBI taxonomy): Eukaryota > Metazoa > Chordata > Mammalia > Rodentia > Muridae > Rattus > Rattus rattus. The sequence goes on from NC_046158.1 coordinate 72,033,696, forward strand.
ATGTACGCACATGAAAAAAGATATTAAACAAATGAATATACCATAAAACTATATAAAATCCAAGAAACCATATCTGCTCACTATATGATTCAACTGTTGTGAAAACAGACTATCATACCCTGGATCATACTCTTCCAAAAGACTAGGGTTCAGTCCTAGCACCCACGTCTGCCATCTTGTAACACCCTGTAAATCCAGCTTGAGGGGATTTACTCTTCTGCTCTGCATGTGCATGTGCATATATGGGGCATGCAAGTGCATTCACATACACATAAAAAAAGACCGTGGATCATATGTTCTCTTCATTGTATTTTATTCATCTATAAAATGAGGAAAGTACTATTATTTTTCTCATAGTGTGGTAGTAAAAGTAAATGAATGGAAAATGCAGTGCCCTTATAAAAATGTTCAACACAGAGTACTAGCTGTTATTTTAGCCTAGTCGTTAATAAAGACATTTCCACACTCTACAGAATAATTTATGAATGTCTTTTACTTTTAGTCTCATCTAGCTGGAAAACCAAACATTTCAATAAAACAAAATGAAAATATTTTAAGTTAATTAATGGAAAATATTTTGTATGGAAACAATAAAATATTTATTAGCTCCACGGCCTACTTGAGACAGTATCTTTCTTCCTTAGCGTAAAGTCTCAAAAGAAACAAAAAGTTCAATGTAATTTTTCAAGTGAAAGACATAAAAGTTACCATTTGTCATTAGGCTTCAGTGTTTTAGTCTTCACACTTATTTGTACTAACAAATGTGTTAGCCCCAAATGTGGCTGAAGTAGATGAGCTGTGCACATTTTTCCAACGTTTAAGATAACATCTTGCATGCTCTAGTCAACAATAATAAAGTAATACAGGCTGTAAATCAAGAAAATGTCTTTCTCACAGATGCTCAAAACCACAAGCTTAAGAGTTTCTGAGGTAGGAAATTTCTTGACTGCCAATCTTCTATTCCTCAGACTAGCACCTTCCAATTCACTTTTACCTTTGCTTAAAATGCTGTTTTTACTTCACTGATAATATTGGATTTCTCTTATATGTGCTTTGACTTTAATAACTTCATATTGTATCCACCTTCCTAATGGGTAATTCCTGTTTTCATCTCTTAAAATATTAAATCTCAAATTTATATTTGTTCTTTATCTTTTTCTGATCATTGCCTATTTTTCTTAATTAATATCTCTTCCTGCCTCTATTGATTATGTCCTTTATCTATCTCTTTTAAAAACATCAAAATTCAAAAGACATACTATATCCTGTAGCTTCCCTGCATTTTCATAATTTATTTCTTCCATTTACTTAACTTCCTCATCCTATAGAACACAAATAAATATCCTCTGTCCTTTGACACTTTGCACTACATTCTGGGTAGTTTTTATCTTCTGCAAAAGTGAAATTTAGCACTTGCTTATTAGTGTTGTTGTAAAGATTTAAATAGTTAACTTCACTGGCTATGTGGCAAAATATTGTATATGTAACTCACAGGCAACTATTTCTATATTTACTCATTAATACTGATACCATATAACCAATAAATTGCAATGATTCCTATTGAAGTTTTACTAGTCGATGGCACGTACATTGAAAATAACAAGGCAGAAATGAATGAGATCCAGCATCAGCAATTCCATAGGTTCTAATATTGAATCTATGGAAGCTATGGTTAATTACAGAGATTTGGAGGTTATAGACTCATAGTTCTCTATCAAAGTTTCATAACTCTCTGAATGTTTTAGGGAGATATGATTTTTTATTGGAAGCAGCTACACAACCAACTTCAAAAGGAGTAAGGAATAATAGTACATGATGAAGAACCCCACCTCCATCTTTCTAATCCAATGGGATGTTTCTGACTTTGTCATTGGGGATTGGTTGTTTCAGGTTGGATATTAAGAGGCAATATGTTTGGTATCTCAGGATGTTCTCTCTCTCTCTCTCTCTCTCTCTCTCTCTCTCTGTGTGTGTGTGTGTGTGTATGTGTGTGTGTTTGTGTGTGTATGTTTGTGTTTGTGTGTAAGGTATTAGCCTTACAAAAAGAATCGATGTGTTTTCCTAACCCTCAGATTTGGCTGAGCTAAATCTGAGTACTTCATGGGAAGTACTTGGTATTATGATGTTTAACATCATCTGGTAGACACTCATAATCAGCTTTTGTGTAAATAAGAACAAACTTTCAATCTCTTTTTATATCAAATCCTTGAGGTGTACACATGGTACTGAGTCAATCACAACAAAACATCTCTGAACTCTGTGCAAAAATAGTCACATATTCTCAATTTTGAGTACTAAGAAGTGCTATCACTCATGATAGTACTATCAGCATTATTTTTACTATATTTTTGAATGACCTAATTTAGAATAGAAAACTATATCTAGATAAATATTCACAAAGCTGTGCACCAAACACAATACATATAATTTTATAAATTTGGCAGTTAAATGAAAGAATCTAATGTCTCATGTTTCTTTTCTGGGAAATACTGTGCTTTTATTTTGTATGAACAAGGACAGTGTTAAATACATAAACTGAGTTTGCTTTCATAAGAACAATGTGCTGATGCTAACACATATGTGACACCTATTCTTTTTCTTTTAATTAAAATACAATTTAATGTAAAAATTAAAATGAATAAAATAAACTTTCTTTTTTTCTTTTTTATTATAAACTTTCTTTTTTATTGGATATATTTTTTACTTACATTTGAAAAGTTATCCCCTGTTCCAATTTCCCCTCTGAAATTTCCCTATTCCTTCCCCAGCACTCCTGCCTCTATGAGAGTATTCCCCCACTGACCCACACACTGCCTCCCACACTTCTCTACACAGGAGCATTGAGCCTTCACAGGACCAAAAGCCTCTCCTCTCATTGATGACCTATAAGGCTATCCTCTGCTACATATGTTGGTGGAGCCATGGGGTCTCTCCAGGTATACTCTTTGGTTGGTGGTTTAGTCTCTGGGGGTCTGGTTGGTTGGTATTGTTCTTCTTCCTAGGGGAATGAAAACCCTTCACCAATTTCAGTCCTTTTTCTAATGCCTCCATTGGCGGAGTTCTATTTTCAGTTAAATGGTTGAGAGCATCTGACTCCTTATTTCTCAGGCTCTGGCAGAGTCTCTCAGGAGACAGTTATATCAGGTTTCTGTCAGCATGCACTTCTTGGCATCTGCAATATTATCTGGGTTTGGTGACATTATATAGAATGGATCCCCAGTTGGGGCCATCTCTGGATTACATTTTCCTCAGTTTCTGCTCCACAATTTGTCTCTGTATTTCCTCCTGCGAAAATTTTGTTCTGCTTTCTAAGAAGGGCTAAAGTATCCACTCTTTGGTTTTCTAAATTCTAAATCTTTGTGTGGTATGTGGATTGTATATTGGGTATTCCGAGTTTTGGGGCTAATATCCACTTGTTTGTGAGTGAACACCATGTGTGTTCTTTTGTGATCGGGATACCTCACTCAGGATAATATTTTCTAGTTCCATCCATTTGCTTAAGAACTTCATGAAGTCATTGTTTTTAATAGCCAAATAGCACTCCATTGTATATGTACCACATTTTCGGTGTCCATTCCTCTGTTGAAGGACATATGGGTTCTTTCCAGCTTTTGGCTATTATAAATAAGGCTGATATGAATATAGTAGGGCATGTGTCCTTGCTATATTTTGGATAATCTTTTGGATATATGCCCAGAAATGGTATTACTGGGTCCTCAGGTAGTACTATGTCCAAATTTCTGAGGAACCACCAGACTGATTTCCAGAGTTGGGGTAGCAGCTTGCAATCCTACCAAAAATGGAGAAGTGTTCCTCTCTCTCCATATCTTTGTCAGCATCTGTTGTCACTTGGGTTTTTAATCTTAATCATTCTGACTGATGTGAGGTAGAATGTAAGGATTGTTTTGATTTGCATTTCCCTGATGATTAAGGATGTTGAATACTTCTTTATGTGCTTCTCAGCCATTTGGTATTCTTCAGTTGAGAATCCTTTGTTTAGCTTTTATCCCATTTTTAAATACAGTTATTTGATTCTGTGGGTTCTGACTTCTTAAGTACCCTGTCTATCTTAGATATTAACCCTTTATCTGGGGAAGGATTAGTAAAGATCTTTTCCCAATCTGTTGGTTGCAATTGTATTTATGAGTCTTATGAATGGTGACATTTCCCTAATTTCTTTCTCGGTCTGATTATCCTTTGGGTAGAGGAAGGCTACAGATTTGTTTGAGTTAATTTTATACCCAGCCACTTTGCCAAAGTTGTTTATCAGGTTTAGGCTTTCTCAGGTGGAAACTTTGGGGTCATTTAAGTATACTATCATATCATCTGAAAATAGTGATATTTTTACTTCTTCCTTTCAAATGTGTATCCCTTTGATTTCTTTTTATTTTCTGATTGCTGTAGCTAGGACTTCAAGTATTATATTGACCAGGTAGGGAAAAAGTGAGCAGCCTTATCTAGTCCCTACTTTTAGTGGAATTACATCTCATTTCTCTCCATTTAGTTTGATGTTGGGTACTGGTTTGCTGTATATTGTTTAGGTGTGGACTTTGAATTCCTGATCTTTCCAAGACTTTTAACATGAAGGGGCCTTGTATTTTGTCAAATGTTTCTCAGCATCTAATGAGATTTATGTGGTTTATTCCTTTGCGTGTGTTTATATAGTAAATTATGTTGATGGATTTCCATAGATTGAACTATCCCTGGATCCCTGGGATGAAGCCTAGTTGATCATGAGGGATGAATGTTTTGATTTATTCATGGATTGGTTTGCAAGAATAACTCGAGTATTTTATCATCAATGTTCATAAGGGAGATTGGTCTAAAGTTTTCTTTCTGATTGTGTCTTTCTGTGATTTTGATATAAGCACAATAGTGGCTTCATAGAACCAATTGGTTAAAGTTCCTTCTGTTTCTATTTTGTGGAGTAGTTTGAAGAGTGTTGGTATGAGGTATTCTATGGAGGTCTGATAGAATGCTGTGCTAAATACTTCTGGTCCTGGGCTTTTATTGGTTGGGAGAAATTTAATGACTGCCTTTATATTTTTAAGGATTGTGGAACAGTTTAGGTGGTATAGCTGATCCTGATTTAACCTTGGTACCTGGAATCTCTGTAGAAAATTGTCCATTTCCTCAAGATTTTCCAGTTTTGTTGAGTATAGGCTTTTGTAGTAGGAGCTGATGATTTTTTTAATTTCCTCAGATTCTGATGTTATGTTTCCCTTTTCATTTCTGATTTTGTTAATTTGGATACACTCTCTGTCCTCTCTGGTTAGTCTGGCTAAGGATTTATCTATTTTCTTGATTTTCTCAAGGAATCACTTTTGTTGATTCTTTGTATAGTTCTTTCCCTTTCTACTTATTTCAGCCCTGAGTTCAATAATTTCCTGCCTTCTGCTCCTCTGGGATGTATTTGCTTCTTTTTGTTCTAGAGCATACCTAGAGCTTTTAGGTATGCTGTCAAGCTGGTAATGAATCTTCTCTTCACTTTCTTTTGGAGGCACTTAGAGGTAGGAGTTTTCATCTTAGCACTGTCTTTATTTTGTCTCATAAGATTGATTATATTTTGACTTTATTTTATTTGTTTGTTTGTTTATTTTATGTTTTTTTCATTTTTACATTTCAAATGGTATTCCCTCTCCTGGTTTCCCAGAGTTAAGCCACCATCCTAGCCTCCCTTCTTCTATAAGGGTGTTCCCCTCCTCTTCCACCTCCCCATCTCCTGCCCCCCTGACTTTCCCCTACACTGGGGGTCCAACATGGCAGGACCAAGTGCTTCTCTTTCCATTTATGCCCAACAAAGTCATCCTCTGCTACATATGCAGATGAAGCCATGGATCAGTCCATGTACAGTCTTTGGGTAGTGGTTTAGACCCTGGAAGCTGTGGTTGGTTGGCACTGTTGTTCTTATGGGGTTGCAAGCTCCTTCAGCTCTATCAATCCTTTCCCTAATGCCTCCACCTGGGTTCCTGTCCTCAGTTCGGTGGTTTGCTGCTAGCATTCATCTCTGTATTTGACATGCTTTGGCTGTGTCTTTCAGGAGACAGCTATATCCAGTTCCTGTCAACATGCACTTCTTAGCTTCATCAATCTTATCTAGTTTTGGTGACTGTATATATTTATATATGGGCCACATGGGGGCCAGGCTGTGATTCCTTCAGTCATTTTTCCAAACTTTGCATCCATAACCCTTCTTGTTAATATTTTTGTTTCCCCTTTTAAGAAGGAGTGAAGCATTCACATTTTGGTCACCCTTCTTGAGTTTCATGTGGTCTGTGGATTGTATGTTGGGTAATTCGAGCTTTTGGGCTAATATCCACTTATCAGTGAGTGTATACCATGTGTGTTTTACTAGGGTTGGGTTACCTCATTTGCCTATAAATTTCATGAAGTCTTTGTTTTCATAGCTGAGTAGTACTCCATTGTGTAGATATACCACATTTTCTGTATAAATATCTCTGTGGAAGGGTATCTGGGTTCATTGCAGGTTCTGGCTATAATAAATAAGGCAGTTATGAACTTGGTGTAGCATATGTCTTCATTGTATGATGGAGCATTTTTTGTTCAATTTTCTGAGGAACCTCCAGACTGATTTCCAGAGCGTTTGTACCTGTTTGCAAACCCACCGACAATAGAATAGTGTCCCACATTCACCACATCCTCACCAGCATCTGTTGTCTCCTGAATTTTTGATCTTAGCCATTCTGACTGGTGTGAGGTGGAATCTCAGGGTTGTTTTGATTTGCATTTCCCTGATGACTAAGGATGTTGAACATTTCTTTAGGTACTTCTCACCCATTCAATATTCCTCAGCTGAGAATTTCTCGTTTAGAGCTGGATCTCAATTTTTAATATGGTTATTTGGCTCTTTGGAGTCTAACTTCTTGACTTCTTTGTATATTTTGGATAATAGCTCTTAATCAGATGTAGAATTGTTAAAGATCTATTCCCAATCTGTTGCTTGCTGTTTGTACTAATGACAGCGTACTCTGCCTTACAGAAGCTTTGCAGTTTTATGAGGTTCCATTCGTCAACTCTTGATCTTAGTACATAAACCATTGGTGTTTTGTTTAGGAAATTTTCCACAGTGCCCATGTGATCAAGACTCTACTACATTTTTCTTCTATTAATTTGAATGTATCTTGTTTTATGTGGAAGTTCTTGAACCACTTAAATTTAAGCTTTGTACAGGGCCCGAAGAATGGAAAGATTTGCATGTTTCTACATGCTGACCTCCAGTTAATCCAGGACCATTTGTTGAAAATTCAATCTTTTTTTACATTGGGTGGTTTTAGCTTTTTCAAAAATCAAGTGACCACATGTCTGTGAGTTCATTCCTGGGTCTTCAATTCTATTCCACAGATCTACCTAGACCATATAGTTTTTATCACTAATATTCTGTAACATGGCTTGAGGTCAGTGATGTTTGATTACCCCAGAACTTCTTTTATTTTGAGAATAGTTTTTGCTACCTTATGATTTTTGTTATTCTGTATGAATTCGCAAACTGTGCTTTCTTTTTTTTTCCATCTTTATTAACTTCAGTATTTCTTATTTACATTTCGATTGTTATTCCCACCCGGTTTCCAGGCCAATACCCCCTAACCCCTCCCCCTCCCCTTCTCTATGGGTGTTCCCCTTCCCATCCTCCCCCCATTACCATCCTACCCCCAACAATCACGTTGACTGGGGGTTCAGTCTTGGTAGGACCAAGGGCTTCCCCTTACTAGGTTATTCATTGCTACCTTTGAGGTTGGAGCCCAGGGTTAGTCCATGAACAGTCTTTGGGTAGTGGTTTAGTCCCTGGAAGCTGTGGTTGGTTGGCATTGTTGTTCATATCAGGTCTCAAGCCCCTTCAAGCTCTTTCAGTACTTTCTCTAATTCCTTCATCGGGGGTCCTGTTCTCAGGTCAGTGGTTTAATGAAGGCATTCACCTATGTACTTGATGTATTCTGACTGTGTCTCTCAGGAGAGTTCTACATCCGGTTCCTATTGGCTTGCACTTCTTTGCTTCATCCATTTTATCTACTTTGTTGGCTGTATATGTATGGGCCACGTGTGGGGCAGGTTCTGAATGGGTGTTCCTTCTGCCTCTGTTCTAAACATTGCCTCCCTATTCCCTGCAAAGGGTATTCTTGTTCTCCTTTACAGAAGGAGTGAAGTATTTGCATTTTGGTCATCCTTCTTGAGTTTCATGTGTTCTGTGCATTTAGGGTTATTCGAGCATTTGAGCTAATAGCCACTTATCAATGCATGCATACCATGTGTGTTTTTCTGTGATTGCGTTCCCTCACTCAGGATGATATTTTCCAGATCCATCCATTTGCCTATGAATTTCATAAAGTCATTGTTTTTGATAGCTGAGTAATATTCCATTGTGTAGACGTACGACATTTTCTGTATCCATTCCTCTGTTGAAGGGCATCTGGGTTCTTTCCAGCTTCTGGCTATTATAAATAAGGCTGCTATGAACATAGTGGAGCATGTGTCTTTGTTATATGTTAGGGCATCTTTTGGGTATATGCCCAAGAGAGGTGTAGCTGGGTCCTCAGGTAGTTCAATGTCCAATTTTCTGAGGAACCTCCAGACTGATTTCCAGAATGGTTGTACAAGTCTGCAATCCCACCAACAAGGGAGGAGTGTTCCTCTTCTCTACATACTCGCCAGCATCTGCTGTCACCTGAGTTTTTGATCTTAGCCATTCTGATTGGTGTGAGGTGGAAACTCAGGGTTCTTTTGATTTGCATTTCCCTAAGGACATTTAACATTATGCTTTGAGGTTTAGTAAAGTTTCTTTTAAGAATGTAGTTGCTTTTTTTCTTTTCTTTTTTTTTATTTATTTATTTTTTTTTTATTAACTTGAATATTTTTATATACATTTCAGTGTTATTCCCTTTCCCAGTTTCGGCAAACATCCCTTCCCTCCCCCCTTCCTTATGGGTGTTCCTCCCACCCTCCCCCATTGCTGCCCTCCCCGACAGTCTAGTTCATGGGGTTCATTCTTAGCAGGACCCAGGGCTTCCCCTTCCACTGGTGCTCTTACTAGGATATTCATTGCTACCTATGAGGTCAGAGTCCAGGGTCAGTCCATGTATAGTCTTTAGGTAGTGGCTTAGTCCCTGGAAGCTCTGGTGGCTTGGCATTGTTGTACATATAGGGTCTCGAGCCCCTTCAAGCTCTTCCAGTTCTTTCTCTGATTCCTTCAACGGGGGTCCTAGCATAGATATTCGGAAATGAGAGTTCATCGTGGTGGATTTTTCCTTTAATGCGTATGAAGTGCTTTTCAATGTCTTTTTTGATAACCTTTGGTTGAATGTCAATTTTATCTGATATAAGAATTGCTACCCCAGCTTGTTTCTTGAAACCATTTGCTTGGAAAATTGTTTTCTAGCCTTTTATTCTGAGGTAGTATCTGTCTTTGTCACTAAGGTACATGTCCTGCAAGTAGCAAAATCCTGGGTCCTGCTTATGTATTCAGCCTGTTAGTCAATATCTCTTTATTGGGAAATTGATTCCATTGATGTTAAGATATATTAAGGAGTAGTGATTGACTTTTTTTCTTTTATTTTTGTTGTTAGAGGTAGAATTATGTTACTTCAAAATAATGGTAGTTTCCTGAGAAAACTGATTTTTGAAAACACCCTTTTTGAAAGTGTGCAACCATCCCTGCTGTACTTATTTTTAATACACAATAAATAGACTAGACCCCATTATTTCTGGGAAAATTCAGTCTCTGCATCAGTGTCTGTCAGGTCCTAGAAACTTCTGCTCCTGTGACTACTAATCAATGGTGTTTCTTCTTGCTGGATTGCTGTTCCATTTTTGTTTGTTTTCATTTTTCTCTGTTGTCTTAAGGTTTTGTTGCTATGAATAGACACCATGAGCCATACAACGCTTCTGAAGGCTAACATTTAATGGGGTCTGGCTTACAGTTTCATAGATTCAGTCCAACATCAACATGGTGAGAAGCATGGCAGCATGAAGACAGGCCTGGTCATGGAGAAAAAGCTGAGATCCCTGTATCTTGATCTAAAGGCAGTCAGAAGGAGATTCTCTTTTGCACTGAGAAGAGCCTGAGTTCAGGACCTTTTCATATTTCAAATATCTTTATGAACTATGTAGAATACATGAATTACCTAAACACAAACTGATAAATGATTTCTTTAAAGTGGATTGACCTTCAAAAAATAAAGTTAAAAACTAAATATGAAAAAAAATATCATGTATGCTAAAGCTTATATTATTATAGTTTTTCAAGATTTAATTTTAAGTAAAGATAGTAAAAGATACATGATATAAAAACAATAAAATAGAAGAGACTATTTCATTTTTAAATATATAGTCCCTGGTTGGTTACCCATGATCAATGGAATATCACATATTCAAAAATATAAAAACACCACAAATTGGATTGGTAATTTTTTAAGAGGAGATAAAGAAATAAGGGAAATACAGAAGTAGATAAGTAACTGATGGAAGTCAAAAAGAGAGCATATGATTAATACACCTAATTAAAAAATTCTCAAAAATATAAAAAAGTTTATAAGCTTGGAGAGAGCCAACCTCTGACACGATTAATGATACTGTGCTATGCTTACAGTCAGGAACGTAGCATAACTGTCTCTTGAGAGACTTCATCCTGCTTGGTATAGGAACTGATGCAGACTCTCACAGTCAAACATCAGGCAGTGCACAATGGTCTTGTAGAAGAATTGGGGATGAAAGTGTGTAGCCTGGAGGGGTCAAGGACGCTACCAGACCTACAGAGTCAACTATCCAAGACGCATGGAGGCTCACAGAGACTGAACCACCAACCAAAGCACATGCATGAGCTAGATCTAGGCCACCTACAAATCTATAGCAGATGTATAGCTTGGTCTTCACATGAGTTCCACAACAACTGGATCAAAGGTTGTCTCTGACACAGTTGTCTGCAATTGGTTCCCTTTCCCCTAACTAAACTACCTAGTTAGAGTTCAGTGGAAGAGGATGCATTTAGGCCTATTATAACTTGATGTCCCAGAGTGGATTGGTACTCAAGGTGGGCTTCTCCTTATCCGAGAAAGGGTGTTATTTGGAGGAGGGATAGAACTGAGAGGATAAGAAGGGCAGAGATAAATTATTGGGAATAAAGTGAATTTTAAAAAGAACAACCCACAAACATATATTGTCAGGTAATATACATTACCTTTACAAAAGAAAAAAAAAAAAGAGGAAAGAGAGCACATTGAGAAAATACTGGACCAAGGTAAGGGTAAGATTGAAAACTAGCTAGCTAAACTTCAAACTCTCCATTTCCATGTCTGATATCAAAGCTTTCTTCAGACTTCACCCCCCTCTTTTTTTTTTTTTTTGAGTTTTTTTAGTTTGTTGACTGCAACACAGTTTTCCCCCTTGGGCTCATTCCACTCCCTGTTATAGCTTTCTTGGGCAGCTATCTCACAGGTCTAGCATCTCCAGCATCTTGGGGTTTAGAAGGAAATCCACGATTTACCTTCACAGCTTCTCACAATGGCCTTTCTAGGCCTCCTATCACAAACACCCCAAACATATTCCTGGCCTTAGCAGCTTTCCTTGGTCCTAAAGGGAGATTCCTAATCTCTTTCTTTTATTTTTCATAAAGCCTGTAGCCTAAGTTACCAAATAGTGGTGTCAAAACCATGTATCCTAAGATGCTAAGCTCTGCTGCGTACTGCATCTGGAACATGGCTCTTCATTCAAATACATTTTTAGAATCTTTTGTTCTCAGTGGTTCTCTTCACTTCCTGAGCTTGACTGTCCTGTATACCAGAATGACTTCATACTCAGAGCTCTACCTGCCTCTGCTTCCAAAGTAATATATTAAAGTTATGTGTCACCACCAATTCTGTAGGAATGTCCCTTAATTAGTGATTTATGGGAGAGATCAAAGTACATTGTAGATGGTAATCTCCCCCGGCTGATGGTTCTTGGTTCCATAGGAAAGCAAACTGCGCAACTCACAATAACCAAAGAGCTAGGCAGCATCCATATGTGGTCTCTGCTTCAGCTACAGCCTCCAGGTTCCTGTGTTGTTTGGTTCCTGTCTTGGCTTCCTTTGATGATGAACTACAATGTGGAAGTATACATAAGTCAAGTAGGACTTTTCCTTCCCAGCTTACTTTTAGGAACATCACGTTTCATCATAGTAATAGAATCTCTAAGAAAACACTCCACATCAGCTAACTCAAATATTTTGCATAGTCAATATAAAATGTTACTCATAGACATGATTAAATTTTCAGTGTCGGTTCTGGAAGTCTGTTTGCTGAAAACACAGATGATCTTTTGTGAAAGACTGTTTGTCTTTTATCCATTCATGAGATAATTGATGTGACTACCTTCAACATTTTTAAAGAACAGGGAGAGCCCTAGCTCTGTAAATTCTTTATAATTCTATTTCATTTTCATTCATATTTTAGACAAAATTTTCACGGACACAAGTTTATCAAATTTGAAGTATATTACCACAATAAGTTAGCATAAATCTTATGTCTCCCATTTGAATCACTTACTCACATTTCCTTATGTTTCTTCCTGGTCAGCTTCTCATTTTTGGAATTATATCTATAGGCTTCTTCTTGCTACCTGAGGACACAGATATACCACTCCTGAGCATATACCCAAATGATGCTCCAACATACAACAAAAAACACATACTCCACTATGTTCATAGCATCATTATTTATAAAAGCCAGAAGCTAGAAAGAATCTAGATGACCTTCTACAGACGAATGGATACAGAAAATGTTGTACATCTACATGATGGAGTACTATTCAACTATCAAAAACAATGACTTAATGAAATTCATAGGCAAATGGATAGACCTAGAAAATATCATCCTGAGTGAGGTAAGCCAGTCATAAAAAGACACACATGGTATGCACACCCTAATTAGTTGATATTAGCCCAAAAGTTCTAATTAACCAAGATACATGGGAGGAGAAGCCCTTGGTCCTGCCTAGGCTGGACCTCCAAATGCAGAGGTATGTTGGGGGAAAGGGGAATGGAAGTGATTGGGGAGGGGGAACACCCTTATGAAAGAAGGGGAGGGGATGGTATAGGGGACTTATTTCTGGGAAACTGGGAAAGGGAATATTTGAATTGTAAATAAAAAATATCCAATAAAAATATTTTAGTTTCTAAAATACCACTACCAAAAGAGAGGTATTTTCTTTTTCTTGTGTTTGTGTGTATCTTTCAAAAAGGTTATTTTTCTGTGTAATTTTTTTTCTGGTTAAAATAAGTAGTAAAGAAATTACTGAAGACAGAAAGAGCTATGTAAAATCATCAGTGATGGTGAACATAGAGGAAAATCATTATTTGTCTCCCATTACAGTATTTAATTATACAATTATTTTGTTTCATGTGCACTCATACATTTTTAACAATTTTTAAAAGCAGCTTCATGTGTTAATGATCAAGATAGGATATTATTAAAGATGAATGGTTATAATGTAAATATTAAAAGATATAAGCATATAAAATTAGAAATAATAAATACAAACAGCTATTACAACAAATACAGTGATAGCCTTTATACCTACCATCAATTCCAGCACTTACTCCTTTTTCTTGCCAGAATTTTAAAAGTTACCTAGAATCAAATAACTAATTGATTTCAAGGACTTTGGATTGTTTAACTAGTCCATCAATATTGCATTATCCAATTAATATTTTAATATATGTGTCTTGTGTAGAATATATGCCAAACGAAGCAGAAGCTTAATCCACTTTCTATTAGAAAATTTTGCTGGAAAAGCATCACTTGTTCTTTGTCACATATTCATAATGGAAATTGGTTCCTGTCCCTAATCTGACTTAATGGAAAGAAAGATCAAGTTCTTGACATATCTGATAGGATATCAACACAATTTGCTGGAACACTTGCCACTTGATGATGAAACTGTCAGAACTGTACTAATGAGAAAGGGATGCTTTGATTAGATGTCTTGTTGAATGTTAATTACAAAGTTGGGGTAATAGAGTTCATTTTTTGACATAAAATTTCTAGGAGTATTAAACAGGTGTTTAAAGGGCCAGGAAGTCAAGATGAAACAAGCCACCATTTATCTGATATATTGGAGAAGTATGCCCTTCAATATGACATTGAAGAGCCATATAATTTACTAATGCCAGTAATTCCAAGGTTCTGTGTGTGTGTTTTACATTTAATAAGGCTAACTCCACATTTAAAGAGCTCTGTTCTATAAGAATAGTGTGTAGTCAAAGATAAGGAACACTTCAGATAAAAATAATGGCAATATTACACAAGAATCCTTTAAATTAATGTGATGTTTTGTCTGTATGTTATATAGCAATAATTGCATGTATGTATTATATTCCGTGTATGTTACAGAACCCTCTTCCTGGCATCACAGAGCAGGCCTGGTTTAGAATTGCCAACATTGGTGATTTCCTAAAAGAAATATGCTTAAGGCAGAGCCATTACCTCAGACGTGGAGCAGGGACGAGGTTCACCAAATCACTCTGCTACCCAAGGATTTAAAAGTAGTTAACTGTTACTAGAGGAGGGAGATTGTGAGGATGTACTCCTTTTTAATGTTTTACGTGAACACGACTGTTTCACAGTGTTTTCCCTCAGCTATGTAGCTACTGTTATGATGCCCATATTCGTGTAAGTAAACGCTCCCTGACAGTCCCGCAACTAACCCAAATGATAATCACTGCTTCACAAAGCCTGATTCTTTCGGAATAATTTTTGAACTGTCACTAGGACAACTCTGAAGTGTTCATTTTCATATTTATGAGAAGATCTCATATCTATGCAGAAGAGTAACAAGGCTTTTATCTACTGGGTTAGCCTGGTAAATCTGATCTACACCCCAAATGCAGCTATCTGTAAACATAGGGAATAGTCAGTATAAAATAGATCATTTGCTTCTACAATCTCCTCTAATGATAGTTATATTATCTTTTAATTTGTTTTTTAGTGATTTGATGAAAATACCGATCATGATCATATTGTTTGTATGTCATTAAAAATGTTGATTAAAACTATTAAAAATCCTGGTAGCTTCAAGGGACATAATATATTTACCAACTTCTTTTAATTTACATGTATCCTCAATTTATATGCATGTACAACTAATTACAGTTTGTTTTTAAAGTAACTAATTTACTCTTGGTTATGGTATAAAAAATGTAGGAGATAATCATGCAATCATTTTTCTTCTTATAATTATTCATGGAAGAAAATAAGATTGCACTAACTGGAAAACTGAGGAATATGTCAAAATAATCTGATGTGTAACCAACTTTTTATCTAACATTGTATGAAAGAAAGCTATTTAATTTTATACTTAAAAACCCCCATGAATATCTACTTAATTCGTGAGTGAATACAGAAGGATCATAAAAGAATTATTATATACAACTTCCCTTTATCTATAGTGGTAGTTTCTGTATTCCATAAACAAAAATTATTTTCACAGAATGCACTTAATTAACGCCATCCCACTACCGAAATCTCTTCCAGTGAATATGATGAGACCCAGTTAATTGCAATCTGTGAGAGTGAATGCCACAAACAGGTGCAGCTTCCTAAATCTATTTTGTAACTCTGTTTATGAATAAACATAAAATTTACAAGATCATGTTTGGTCTTGTCTTATCATTTTATCTACAAATGGTAATCTATATGTATTTTAAGCCCAAATATTGATTACCGTTGCCAGGCTATTATTAGGGAATTGTTGAAAATTAATTCAAATTATTTCATCTGCACAGAATATTTCTACTTACTTTAAATTTAGTAAATTCTTTATCAGTTTTTTACCTTCAGTTTGAAGTAGAAATAATCAAGAAACTAACTCTACAAATACTACTAGTAAAAATTCTACTTTTCAAAAACAGTTTCATTCCTCTGTTTTTCTTTCAGTGCAGAATGTTGAAATTAGAATCATTTCTCTTCAGAGATGAAGTATTGAAATGCTATTCAATGTCTGTAAACAGTGCATTGCCATAAGATTCAGCATTTTTACTTCCAAATATATACCTTATAGAGTAGAGATGATAAAAACAAATGTGTTTCGTTTGAGCTTATGTTAAAGAGGAATATATCTTATATGTAAATACTGTGATAGACACATAGTTCAACTGGTTTTGCAACAAGGTAGAAATTAAAATAAGAATCACTTGTGTTCTTTGTGTACAGTTTGCAAAGAAAATATAATATGCATTTCGGATGAAATCATATTTTTTTAATTCTTCTTTTTTTTTTTTTTACCGTCACTCAATTATCCCCCTCCAGGTCAGCCTTCTGATAGTTCCTAATCTCATTCCTCATCCGCTGTCTCCAAGGGAATGTCCCCACAGCCCCACCCCATTGGATCTACCAGTTCCCGGGGCCTCAAGTCACTTAAGGGCTAGGTGCGTTTTCCCTCATGAAGGCAGACCAGGCAGTCCTCTGTTGTATATGTGTCATGAGCCTCATAACAGCTAGCATATGCTGCCTTGTTGGTGGCTCAGTGTCTGAGAGATCTCAGGGGTCTAGGTTAGTTGGGATGCTGATCTTCTTATGGGGGGTTTACTCCTCCCCACCTTCTTGCATGTTTTCCCTAATTCAACCACAGGGGTCAGCAGCTTCTGTCCATTGGTTGGGGGTAAATATCTGTATCTGACTCTTTCAGCTGCTTGTTGGGTCTTTGGAAGGCAGTCATGATAGGCCCCTTTTTGTAAGCACACCATAGCAGCAGTAATAGTGTCATGTCTTAGAGCCTCCCATGCGCTGGATCCCAATTTGGGCCTGTTGTTGGACCTGCTTTTCCTCAGGTTCTTCATTCTATAAAGCCACAATTACTCTGATACCTAAACCACAGAAGGACCCAACTAATATTAGAACTTCAGACCCATTTTTCTTATGAATATCAATGCAAAAATACTCAATAAAATCCTTAGAAACCAAATCCAAGAACACATCAAAACCATCATTCAACATGATCAAGTAGGCTTCATTCCAGGAATGCAAGGTTTATTCAATACATAAAAATCCATTAATATAATCTAATAAACAAACTCAAAGAAAAAATTACAAGCTCATCTAATTAGAAATCATATAATTCTAAAAGCACGAAAACTGGTCTCATTATTAGCACTCATGTAATAAAGACAAGGCAGAGAGGAGGATTCCACATAAGTCTCAAACATGGCTTCAGTGATGGATCCTGGTTTCAAATATGTGTTGCTCCAATTATTGTCTAATATCTGTTGAGCAAAAGTAAATGAGAAAATGAAAACTTATGTGAGTTAAAGATCAGAGACTGATTCCCAACTAGGAAGAGATCTAACCCAGGTACCCCAGGTTGAGTTGAATAATAAAGAAATTTCCAAAGTAACGAACGGGTAAGTTTTCTTTTACCCTTGAGCATTAAGGACCCATTAATTGCCCAGCTTAAAGTAATCTTGAGATTGATAAGCACACAACCATGTCTTTATTATCTGCATGCCGAGGTTAAACTTTTGGAGATACTCTGTCAGACTACTGTAAATAGAGTAGGTTGGATTCCCTTAGACTCAACTCAAAACATAGAAACATGTTTTTCCTTATATTACCATTGAGACTGAAATCAGGCTGACACAAAAGATGAACATGTGAAACACAAAACCAGTAATGCTACCAAGTGCTGTGGCCTTTAGAGATAACTAATTTTCTTTTTTTAGTTAAAACTGAATTTTAAAGTAGCTAAAATGTTAACTGTGTTAAATAAGCTATATTGTAATAGTTATAAGCAACAGAATCATATATACTGTCAAAATCCAAGTAATTAAAAATAAATACTAGTATTGGAATGTCATGGCATTTCTGATGCTATGAACAGTGGGTATTTAACTATTTAACTAATAGTACATAGCTTACCCAAGCACTATCAATCTATATATTAAGTAGAATTTATAATATAAAAAAAATTACAACACCTTGGATTAACTGAGAAACTGCTGGATTTTGGCATGTTCTTTTTAAAAATATTAGCACAGAAACAAAGTTCTTAGTTGGTATTATGTCAAAGGTATTTTAAGCCATACTTTTACATGTGTATAGACGGTTATCTATGCAACTACGTTGAGATTTGATAGGTAGTTTTCAAAATTATTTGATAACAATTACATTTAATAGGATACCGAAAGTCTTGCAGCTTAAGTAAATATTAACAT
Source organism: Rattus rattus (assembly GCF_011064425.1). Classification (NCBI taxonomy): domain Eukaryota; kingdom Metazoa; phylum Chordata; class Mammalia; order Rodentia; family Muridae; genus Rattus; species Rattus rattus. The sequence goes on from NC_046158.1 coordinate 72,051,889, forward strand.
TAGTTGATACTTAATAAACCATCTTCTATTCATGAGAGGGCAAATGTAGGACAGACTTCTGTACATGGAGAGATTAAAAAGTAAGTCCACAACCAGATGCATGTCTCAATATCCATTGGTCAATTATAACACAGAAAAAGAAGGCTATGGAAATATTTCCTAAGTTTATTGTTCATAATCTATAAAGTAAAAGAATAGAGCACAGTATGAATTTAGTTTACAATGCATCCTGTTCAACATAAGGGAAATAGGTCATGATTATCATTGTAAGAATTAGAATGACAGGATTCGTATCTGAAAAATCTGCAAGCAGAGGCTCTGTCCTATATATTTTTATTCTCTACAGTCTAGGCAGGGCTTATTCCACTGTAGAAAAGAGAAACATTTGTCAACAGCAGTTCTGTGGCTACATTGTGCTTCCAGGGAGGGTTGGTCATTGGTGTTCTCTACTGTTCTTTGCAAAGTTTAATCTGTCTGGCTTATTATTTAAAAGTTTATCATAGAACCTTTAATATAATTATTGATTTCTGAAATTAGTACCAAGCCCATATGACTGTATTTTTCAGGGCAAATATAATAGCAGGCTGGCTTTATGCCAGAACTTAGAATTACAATTTCACAGTTCATATTAGTTAAATAGAAAAGCCTACCATTTTTAGCTATGTGATGTTATTTGCTGATGAGCTTGCCCTATATTAATTCTTTTCAGAGCAGTGGAGATTGACACAAAGCTGGCTCACAATATATATGCGTAGACTGAATAAAGATATGATAGGCAAATATTTGTCATAATTACAGTATTTATTAAATGTACAATAAATATTCATGTTTATTTTATGCATATGTGGGAAAGATGATTTGGAGGATTATGAGTAATTGTGATATAAGAAAGTATAGATAATTTTGTGCTTAGAACACATTCCATCTTATGTGCCAATTATGTAGGTGTCTTTAAACAAAGAATTATCATGTTAGAAAAGTGTAAGTTTTATGAAATTTTAAATATACACAATTGGTGTGCACTGGATCCTAAATAATATTCACATCTATTTTACTCTATTTAATTTTGGAATTTGTTTGGAAGTAAAGCAGTTGAGAAATGAAAGAAATTGGTGCCAAATTTCCTCAGTTTAATGTGTATTTAAAGTTGTTAATTAAGATAAGAGCAAAGAGCAAGTCATGCAATTTTCATATACTATTTGCTTATAATAGGATTACTTTTTATCTGATAAAGTTTTGCAAAGCCAACATAAGAGAATGTCGAACTTACAATAATGTGTGAAGTGTCAGAGAGCAGGTAAATAAGAATGTAAGAAAATATCTTGTTTCTTTAAGTTTATAAAGCAAAATCTTATTCTGAAACTAGGTTATTGAATGTATGCTTCAAATCTGACTTCCTTGGATTTTTCTTTTTTCTTTTTTCTCCCAAGGACTTCAGACTGTTTGAGATCCTTTTGTAAGATATGATTGGTGGAACAGATATCTCTGTAAACTTGTTATTTGTCTATTGAATTTAACAATTTACATTCATCGTCCCCATGAAAAATGTTCTAATTGTTGTTGATATCCATCTGCAATGAAAGAGGGGAAAGTATAGAAGATAGGAGATAAGAGAGAGAGAGAGAGAGAGAGAGAGAGAGAGAGAGAGAGAGAATCTTTTATTTGGCTACCTTTAGTTATATTAGGCTAAGATAAGCCATTCTTAGAAGGGTCATCTACATTGCAGTGCTATTTTCTGCACTAACTAACATTGAGAGAAGAGAGTGGCTACTAAGAAATTTGGTTTTCCCTTTAGTTTCTCTTGTTGGTTTATAGCCTATCTTTGCTTCTTTGTCTCCCATGTTATTCATATCTTACTTCGTCATATGTCTATGTCCACTCTAGGAATACTGTTGCAAAACTTTGCTTTGTTTTGAAAATTACCAACTTCTAATATATATGAAAACACTTTGATATGCTTGATAAGTATGTGCAATTTACATACTTGGTATGTTTTATTGGGATTTCTTCTAGTTTTTGTAAGTATATGAATATAATTGGGGTACCTGTGGGCATGGGATATGGACATGTATGGAGGGATTAATATGTAAATAAGAATGGAAGCCGAACTAGAACTTCAAATGTCCTTCTATATGACTTCCTGTCTAGTTCCTATGAGTTAGCGATGCTCCCTGAAAGTAAAACTAGCATTTTTCACCTATGATGGCACTCAGTGAACCTCAGGGATCCTCCTGTCTCTGCATTCCTCAGTGCTGGGTTGAGAGGCATGGATGAGACAGTACCTGGCTTTTACATGGGAGCTTTCTTAACTTCTCAGTCTTTACTGTAAGCCTCAGATGTATCTTAGGTACTCCATGTACTCATTCCATCATATTCATATTATTCCTGTGTAACAGAAAGCAATTGCAGTGCAGTATAGGGCACAGTATTTTTTAATAATCAATTTTTAATATTTTAAAATGTTAATTTCTTTTATTTATCCAAAAAGATCATTAAAAATGGTCACTTTAATTGTGTATCCTTGAGTTTTTTAATGATTGCCAGTGACAGTGAAAGGGCAAAGATAGTTATGACATTTTTATGGTTGAAACTTGAACATTAAAAGTTCATTTGTATAGATTTAACCACTATTGTGAAATTCTACGTGAGATGGAAACATATCCAATGGGTGTTAGAGGAAGGACCTTTCCAAGTGAGTAGGATCAGACCATGTTCGTAGGGTGGGATTTCTTGAGCTTGTAAATGGTTGAGACTTTCAATTAGTTTCATGTATTATTAACTCCTCTTAACCAGGAGTTTCTCTAAAATCATGTCTCTTGTGAAATAAACATATTAATATGATCCACATTTTTCTCCTTTTGTATAAAAGCCAATTGTTCTCAGTGGAATTTAAGGTTTATAGGTTTATAGAGATTTCAAGTAATGTTTTATGCAGTATATGCATCTGTTTGTATGAAGAGGAAGGGTTTGGAGGGAAAAACTGAATACTTTCATACAGTGGAAGACGCTAAACTGCCCCTGGAAATGCCATAAAACTTAGAAATTCTTTATAATATAGAATAATCTCACTCAAATGCCAATTGTTCTAGTGTCCAAGAGGATAGATTCAGAGAAAGGATTTTATATAAAAACATAGCTCCCAATAGAGATTAAAGCACATGTCAAGTTTCCTATGTTAATCAGTGTCAAGTACCTCTCAAAAAGACATTATTTAGTATTTATATTTTAAATTTATGAGTAAAGCATTCATAAATATTAGAATGAGTTCATACAATTTGAGAAAAAATTATGAGTACATATTCTCACCTTGATACGCTTCTGAGCACAAAAATGCTTTTGAAGTGGAATCTTTTCCTGCCCTTCCTTACTGTGCTGAGGACATACTTCAAGTTCAATAAATATTTAATCACGATAATGGGACATTTTGAGGCTGCCTTCTAGGAAAACATTGTAGTAAGCAGTTTGGTGTTAATTAGCATTCAAAGACATTAAAAATGCCTGGGGACTACACATAAGCTGAGAAGTTATGACATATTTTTAAAAGTAATTTTAAAATAATATTAAAAGGCTCTTTTAAACTCTATCTTTATTTATTAAAACATTTCCCATAATGATAATGTGCCAGATATTCTAAAATTAGATGGGGACTATAATGGGTTGGGGGGGATCAAGTTTGTATACCTAACACAGATAAGGAGATTAAAAGCTAAGAAATGTTGGCAGCAAGAACTCTGGTGGACAGTCCAATGAAGTGCTTTGTATGATGAATAAGAAAAGAAGAAAATAGAGGAGTGCAGATAAAGAGGGCAGACATGAGATAATAAGAGATACCAAGTCCAAATAGTTTTCTGGCTGATCATTGGAGGGTAGTCATAATGGACAAGTATCAGTTGTGATCCTTTTGTCATGTGTCATGGGATAAGTGGAATTTAAAGCTTTGTTGTAGCTACCTGAATCTTAGTTTAAATTACACGAGAATTTGGAGAATCAGTACTTGGGACTCAGACAACAGTCTGGTCCACAGTGTTATTTGTGTGTATTGGTGGGACTTTAGCAGGCTTAGAATCTTCCCCTGTGGTGTGCAGAATCACCAAATTGGTAATATAATGCTTATATAGATATCAAAGACTAAAGTTATAAAGGTATAATTTTAATAGCCCCATTAAAAGAGGTACTTTACATGCAAAAGTAATGGATAGTGTCTAAAAATAAAAAAAAAATAGGAAATATCATAACTTAACCCATGGTAGTACCCAAAACAGTAAGGTATATGTGACTCTAATAATGGCACCCACCAAGAAATTTATTACCTACATCTCAGTATAATTACCTACATCTCAGTTTAATATGTCATTGGAAGGAGTAATGGTAGTTGAAAATACAGTAAGTTCTTCAGGCTTAGAGTTCTCAAAACCTACTGTAATAAAAGTTCTTACATGCTATAACCTTGTTTCCAGCATAATGGCCAAAGGTAGGGAAGAAATAAATTTAACAGGTCAAAGGGGATGTGGACCTGTTTAGAAGTAGTTCTTTGGATAAATTCCAATTTTCATGATCAGGATATCAGCAGTTCAGTGTAAAACATCAAACATGAATCAGTAACATCTGCTCCATCCAGAAGAAACAGTGAGGCTCTGCAGAATTGGCAAGAATCCACAAAAGCTTCAAAAAGTAGCCTGAATTCCACTAGAAGAGTTTTGGTACATTTCTTTCTATGAAGTAATGACAAGGGAAAATCAGCTAAGACCAGGGGAGCATTGCAAGGTGAACCAATGCAAGAACATTATTCACTGTTTGCTGGATTTTACTTGTAACTTTTCCAAACATCACATGTCATCTCAAGTTTCTGGCTCAGTTAAACAGCCTCTCATGTGTCTATTTCAACAAAACATTCTCTCGGAAGACATCTCCGAGAAACACAGCACAAAATACCACTGAGTTCCCAAAGAAAACAGGAATTTCCACTACAAGTACTAGTTTAATAATACAGAACTCTACCTGATCCGTTAGCACCATTGTGTTCCTGAAACAATAAAATGCCATGAAGTAAAAGAATGATCATGGTCCATAATCAAAATTTGACAACTATTAGTCATGATTCTTACAGCATTAGGAACTGCTAATCATTTGTATACAAGTTTGATCAATTATGTAGATTTACTTTTCTTGTAGTGGCTTGAATCATTATGCAATTTAAACCTACATTGCCATCCATGGAAGAACAGATAATCAAAACACAATAAAATTCATACACAAAATAAAGGCAGTACGATCAATTGTACCCATAATACAGATGAGCCTGAGATACATAGTCAACAAAAAAATTCAGAGTATTGGAACACAGATTCCTATAATCCCACTGAAATATGATCTAAAGAAGCTGATTTCATATAAAAAAAAAGGAACATGATGGTTACAAAAAGCTGAGGAAGATTCAGCACAATGCTTGGAGAAGAACTGTTTAAACATTATATAAGATCAAACTGGATCATGGAGATGTGATTTATTCAGAAGTACTGACAATATTTTCCAGCACACACACATACTGGATGGCTCACAACTGCTTCTAATTCCAACACTATAGTATTGGCTACCATTTTTTACTCTGTACAATAAGTATGCATTTACACTCAGAGATATGCATATATACACACCAATAAATGGCAAGAATTCAAGGGATGTACTATTTAACAAAGTAGTAGTTTTTATGACTATTGCTCTGTAATACTCCTTGAAGTCAGGTATGGTGATTTCCCCAGAAAGTTTTTACTTGTTGACAATAGTTTTTGCTATCCTGGGCTTTTTGTTATTCCAAATGAATTTGCAAATTGCTCTTTCTAGCTCTATGATGATTTGAGTTGGAATTTTAATGGGGATTACACTGAATCTATAGATTGCTTTTGGCAAGATGGCCATTTTAACTATATTAATCCAGCCAATCCATGAGCATAGGTCTTTCCATTTTCTGAGAACTTCTTTAATTTCTTTCTTCAGAAACATGCAGTTCTTGTAATATAGATCTTTCTCTTGTTTAGTTAGAGTCATACCATGGTGTTTATATTATTTCTAACTATTGTAAAGAATGTCGTTTCCCTAATTTCTTTCTTAGCCTTCTGGCAAGAATGTGGAGAAAAAGGATCAGTCCTTCCTTGTTGATAGAGATTGCAAACTGGTACAACCACTGTGGAAATCAGTTTGGTTGTTGCTCATAAAATTGGAAATAGTACTACCTAAGGATCCAGCCATACCTCTCCTGGCCATATGCCCAAGAGATACTCAAACCTATAACAAAGACACATGCTCCACTATGTTCATATCAGGATTATTTATAATTGCCAGAAGAAGGAAAGAACACAGATGTCCTTCAACAGAGTAATGGATACAGAAATTGTTGGACATTTACACAGTGGAGTACTATTCATCTATTAAAAATAATAGCTTCATGAAATTTTTAGGCAAATAGATGGAACTAGAAAATATCATCCTGAGTGAGGTAAACCAATCACAAAAGAACACACATGGTATGCACTCACTGATAAGTGGATATTAGCTCCAAAGCTAGTAATACTCAAGATACAATTCACAGACCATATGAAGCTCAAGAAAAATGAAGAAAGGGGTGTGGATGCTTTAGTCCTTCTTAAAGGGGGAAAAAATACTAACAGGAAGAATTTCGGAGACAAAGTATAGAGCAGAGACTAAAGGAAAGGCCATCGAGAGACTACACCACCTTGGGATCCATCCCATATACTGTCACCAAACCCAAAAACTATTGTGGAGGCTAAAAAGTACACGCTGACAGGAGCCTGATATAGCTGTCTCCTGAGAGGCTTTGTCAGAGCATGACAAATACAGAGATAGATGCTTGCAGCCAATCATTGAACTGTGTGATGGTTTGCACATGCTTGGCCCAGGGAGTGGTACTATTAGAAGTTGTGGCCTTGTAAGAGGAAGTGTATCACTGAGGTGTGGGCTTGGAGACCCTCTTCGTAGCTCTTCCTAGGATACTAAGTTTGTTCTTGACTTCCTTCCGGTGAAGATGTAGAACTCAGCTCCTCCTGCACCATGCCTGCCTGGAGGCTGTGATGCTGCCATGCTCCTGCCCTGATGATAATGGACTGAACCTCTGAACCTGTAAGCCAGCCCCAATTAAATATTGTCCTTTAAAAACCTTATATTGGTCATGGTGTCTGTTCACAGCAGTATGACCCTAACTAAGACAGACTTAGAACAGGGTCCTCAAAGGAGGAGTTAAAGGACTGAAGGAGCTGAAGGGGTTTGTAACCACATAGGAAGAACTACAATACCAACCAACCAGACCCTCCCACGCCCCAGAGCTCCCATTGACTAAACCGCTCACCAAGAAGTACACATGGAGGGACCCATGTCTCTCGAATCATGTAGTAGAGGGTGTCCTTGTTGTGTATCAGTGGGAGGAGAGGCCTTTGGTACTGTGAAGGCTGGATGCTCCAGTATAGGGGAATGCCAGCATGGGTAGGCAGGGTAGGGAATCAGTGGGTGGGTGGGCAGGAGAGCACCTTCATAGAAGAAGGGGGAGGTGAGATAAGATAGGGTGTTTCCGGAAGGGAAACAGGGAAAAAGGTGAAAAATTGAAATGTAAATAAAGAAAATATCCAATAAAAGAAAAAAATAATTTATTGATGAAAATATGGTACTGAAGTTCATCCCCATATGAAGCAAAACTCATGGTTCATCCATAATTACCAATTGATTGCTTTTCAAATGTTCAATTTTAATTATTTTACTCATTTAGATTCCAATCACTATCCCCTCCTTTCTCTGCTCATTCTCAATTTTTTTAATGGTTCTATACTTTTTTTTTAATTTATTGACCAAGGCAAGCAATGTATATATTCAAGATACATTTCACTATACATGTATACTGAGTATTATTATTTTTTTTATTTTTTTCATCTTTATGACAAATGGCTGAGAAACACCTAAAGAAATGTTCAACATCTTTAGCCATAAGGGAAATGCAAATCAAAACAACCCTGAGATTTCACCTCACACCAGTGAGAATGGCAAAGATCAAAAACTCAGGTGATAGCAAATGCTGGCAAGGATGTGGAAAAAGAGGAACACTCCTCCATTTTTGGTGGGATTGCAGACTGGTACAACCATTCTGGAAATCAGTCTGGAGGTTCCTCAGAAAATTGGACATTGAACTACCTGAGGACCCAGCTATACCTATCTTGGGCATATACCCAAAACGTGCCCCAACATATAACAAAGGCACGTGCTCCACTACATTCATAGCAGCCTTATTTATAATGGCCAGAAGCTGGAAAGAACCCAGATGCCCTTCAACAGAGGAATGGATACAGAAAATATGGTACGTCTACACAATGGAATATTACTCAGCTATCAAAAACAATGACTTTATGAAATTCGTAGGAAAATGGATGGATCTGGAAAATATCATCCTGAGTGAGGTAACCCAATCACAGAAAAACACACATGGTATGCACTCATTGATAATTGGCTATTAGCCCAAATGCTCGAATTACCCTAGATGCACAAAACACATGGAACTCAAGAAGGATAACCGAAATGAAAATGCTTCACTCCTTCTTTAAAAGAGGAACAAGAATACCCTTTGGAGGGAATAGGGAGGCAAAGTTTAGAACAGAGGCAGAAGGAACACTCATTCAGAGCCTGCCCCACATGTGGCCCATACATATACAGCAACTGAAATAGATAAGATGGATGAAGCAAAGACATGCAGGCCAACAGGAACCAGATGTAGATCTCTCCTGAGAGACACAGTCAGAGTACAGCAAATACATAGACGAATGCCATCATTAAACCACTGAACTGAGAACGGGACCGCCATTGAACGATTCAGAGAAAGGACTGAAAGAGCTTGAAGTGTTTTGAGACCCCATATGAGCAACAATGCCAACCAACCAGAGCTTCCAGGGACTAAGCCACTACCCAAAGACTATACATGGACTGACCCTGGGCTCCAACTGCATATGTAGCAATGAATAGCCTAGTAAGAGAACCAGTGGAAGGGGAAGCCCTTGGTCCTACCAATACTAAATCCCCAGTAAACGTGATTGTTGGGAGGAGGGCTCATTCTCACTCTTAGAAATAGCTCCTCTCATTGTCCCCTTTCCTTGTACTCAGAGAATGAGAGCCCTCCCTAGGTATACCGTCCCACCCTGGGACATTTAGTCCTAGCAGATCTAGACACATTCTGTCTCACTGAGACCCATTCAGGCAGTCCAGTTAGGGGGAAGAGATTCAAATAGCATTCAACAAATACCAACATAGCATGGCTCCACTTGCTAGGGTTCTCACATGAAGACCAAGCTGCTCATTTGCTATAAATGTGTATGTCGTTTCGATCCAGTTTCTGCATGTTGGGGACTCAGCCTCTGCCATTTCCAGTGGTCTCAGATTAGTTTACTTTGTGGGTTTTCTTGTGATGTCCTTAACACCTCCGTCTTGCTCACTTCTATCCCTAACTCTTCCACATGACCCCCTGTGTCCCAATAGATGTTTGGCTGATCGTCTACACAACTACGTCCATCTGTTACAGGATGAAGTCTCTTTTTGATAGTTCCAGGGGTTGGCTCTTTTATATAGAATGGTTCTCAAGTTGGGGCAGTAATTGGTTGATGGTTCCCTTTGTCTCTGCTCCATCTTTATCCCTGTATATCTTGTAGGCAAGACAATGTTTTGGTTGAAGATTTTGTGGGTAGATTTTTGTTCCCCTCCCTCCTCTGGAAATCCTGCCTGGCTACAGGAGGTAGCCATTTCCTTTTCTATATCGTACTCTTGTAGGAATTTAGCTAGCGTCATTTCCATAGACTTCCCTTATCCTTTCTAATTCCAGATCTCTAATTAGTCTTCAGGGACACCCCACACCCATATTTCCATTCTCACTTCCAGGCTTTTCTCACCTCCCTCCTTCCCATACCTGATCACCAACTTCCTTTTCTTCCTTACTTCCTCTCCTACCCAGTTTCCTCTCTCCATTCACCTCAGATGACTATGTAGTTTCCCCTTTAGAGTATGATTTAGGCATCCTCCCATGGAATCTCCTTAATACCCAGTATCTTTGATAGTCCATGGCTATCCTGGACTTTATGATTAATGGCCACTTATAAGTGAGTACATAAAATCCTTGTTTTTCTGGCTCTGAGTTACGTCAGGATATTCTCAAGTTCCATGCATCTACCTGCAAAATACATGATGTCTTATTTTTCAATAGCTGAATAGTATTCCATTGTGTAGATATACCACATTTTCTTTACCTATTCTTCATTAGAGTGCCATCTACGTTATTTCTGGCTATCATGAATAAAGATGCTATGAACATAGTTGAACAAGTAACCATGTGCTATCCTGTGGTATTTATTTTTTAATAATTAATGTACTATATTTGGCAATTGCATACTCCTCAGCAATAACCACATTAGAGAAGTCGCAGGCATAGTTATCCAGCCTAAGCCCTCACTAGGACTTCAGACTCTAATCTGTAAATACCATTATTATTAATTATATGTGACTATTATGTTCTTGTAAAAAGTTTAAATATTTCTTGTTCTTTGTCAGTACATTCATGGGATGAATACAGATTTGCCAACTCAAATATAAAGGTATACTCTGAAAAATGAGTCCCAAAGTCTCTTGGCAGAAAATAAAAAGTTCTTTTACTTATTTCCCAGATCACTCAATGTGTGGAAAAGCATCATAAAATTAGACATTATTTTCATTTCTCTTGGAAACCTCAATATTCTGGAAAGGTAGAGGAGAAATATTGGGCTCTACAGTTACCATTAAACAGCTTTGTAAAACAGATGCAACTTAGTAGGGGAGCTGTACTGCAGATATTCCACCTGAGAGTTTATGTGTTAAGGTTGGGGCTTTAGATCTTTAAAGATGTTTTAAAATGTGAAAATGAATGATTAAACCTGCAGCATGCCAATTACTGCTCAGACGAATGGTAGCTGAGTCTTATGTCTTATGCTGGTAGGAAATGTAACATCTATTACTCCGTGGAAGTTTATTATAAGGTAACTCTCCACAGATGGAACTCTGAGACAGGGACTTTAGAAGATTTTGTATCAAGTATGATAGTTTCTGATAAATAAGAAAGACATGTGCTGGTACCCTCATCTAGGAGTCAATCCATATTGCCCTTTATATTATCTGTTTAACATAAAGTCGTCAGGGAATTTTAATTGTGTGATAGATGTTAAAAATAATTTTAATCACTTTAATGTAGATGACAAAAAGTCTCCTTGACTGTTGACCACTCTCAAATGTATAATGCTATGTTCTACATTTTAATCTATGTATTTCACCCAAGATTATGTATATGTATATATATATATATATATATATATATATATATGTGTGTGTGTGTGTGTGTGTGTGTGTGTGTGTGTGTATAAATATCTGTATTAATTACCTATCAAGTTATTTTGAGGAAAGATATTGCTCTGATCCATATACTGGTTTAAATCTCGCTATGCAATTATGGCTAGTCATTAATTCGTGATAATTTTTGTCTCATCATCACAAGTCTTATATTTACAGATATCATCCCCCATATTTTGCTGCATTTGAATTTTGAATTTTTTTTTTGCCTGGAGATAAGAAGGTATGGAAACTGAGGTCAGTCCTGGCAAAACTTACATAAGTTATCCAAAAAAGAAATCTAGAATATTTGTTGGAGTAAAAGAGGAAAACCAGACGGAAAAGCTGTCCCCTGATGTTGTCTAACAGGAATGGCGATGAACAGAGAACTTTCTTTTTCTTAGAAGTCTGATATCTAGGTGGATTAGTGATTGAAGACTGAGAGGAGTTGCATCAAGGGTCCTTTTTATCCACAGAGCATATTTCTCATAGGTGATCATAATCTCTTCTATTTTTCTTGCCCTTGGGCATATTGTATTTCTTTTTAGCTTTCAGCTTTAGACTTTTTCCTTCAAGTTATAAATATGGATTTCCTCCTTAACACAGGAGGTCATTTATGCTTGGTAAGAGCAAATATTTGACATCTACCTCAAAAGAAAATATTGGACTACTGACCTTCGGCTCTTAGTTATAGTTTCTATTCATCATTCATGCTATTTGTATAGCACTGTCCCAACAGGGGTAGAAAAACTTAAGAAGTAGTATTGTCTAGAACTGCCCTTCATTGAATTGATCCTGTGAAACATTCTTGATAAGAAATTGTCGCGTGCCCAATGTCCCGCCAGCAAGAACGACGCGCGGCAACAGGATTCTTCTGTGAACAAGCCTTTACTGTGTTACAGCTCTTCTTAGTGTTATAGCTCTTCTTAGTGTTACAGCTCTTCTTAGTGTTACAGCTCCCTTGAACAGGGACCCCGAGCAGCCAAATCGCTCGACTTATATAGACAACAGTATGCTAATTATCTCTCAGGGATTGGTGGGGCTTGGATCACCCCACTACTTGTCCTCCAGGGATTGGCGGAGAATGAATCACCTCATTAGCATATTAACGGTCAACTGACACCTGGTGTATAAACCGCACATGTGCAGTACCGCTGTTCACCACTAGAGGGGGCCCTAGCAAGGGGACAAGCCTGCACATGAGCAGTAAGTCATTTATATCCAGACAAGGCTGGATGTCGGCGCCATCTTTGTTTCGCCGCGCCGCTCTCTACAAGAAATAATTTAAGGAAGGACAATTTTGTTCTGGTTTACAGGCGCTAAGGGATTATTAGAGTAATGATTGAGAAGGAATGGCAAAAAGATGGAATGTTGATGGTCACATTGACTCTGCAGTAAGCAAGCAGGGAAGGATGAGTGCTCTTTCTCACATTACTTTTTTAAAAGTATCTTTATTTGATTTGAGGCCAAGGCCAATGTTTTTATCATAAGACCATCTTTTAAAAATAATTATTTATTCACAATAAAATAATTAATGCTAAATCAAAGTTATCTAAAGATTTCAGGAAGTTAGTCGTACTTTTTTTATTGATAATACTGATAAGAATTTTAACTTAATTTTAAGTATTATTGCAAATTTGGGATGGAGATTAATGACTTTAATCTCATGCAATTTATTTTAAAAGACTAATAATTTTATCATGTACTAAATCCATTAATTACGTATTTTTAGGGGAAGAAAATCTAGAAAATTTTAACAGGATAATGTTTTCAGAAGCAAATCTGTGAGTCAACTTATAGACTCTAGTAAAGCAAGCCTACCTATAAACTTCAATTCCCAGTGATTAATTCTAAAATGGAAATGTTAAAAGCACTGAAATTCAAATGAATTATATAAAATTCAAATAAAGATATTTCACTTTGAAATTAATAATTCATTTTTCATATTTTTGGAAAGAAATTTACAGAATGCAAAACATTTTGTACAATATATTTCATATATTTTTATACAATAGGCTTATTAAAATCAAAGTAGAAGTAACTTTCTAGTAGTTAAATTTCATTTTATCATAGAGGAATAATGTTATATATTTTTAAAGGAATAAAAAGAAACATCTTTAAGTTGGCCCTGAACTCTCTAGCACCAACCTCTGGAGTCACTAGGATTACAGACTGAGCAAGTAAAAAAAAAAAAAAAAAAAGCCAGTAAGCAACACCCCTTAATGAACTCTGCATCAACTCCTGCCTCCATGTTCCTTGCCCTGTTTGCCTTCCTTCAGTGATGGACTGCCATGTGGAGTGTAAACCAAAGAAACACTTTCCTCTCCCACTTCTGTTTTTATGATGGTCCATCATAGAAATGATTAGCAGCATGAAGAAGATAGAGACAAGGTGAGCAGGGAAAGCAGGTCACTAAGGTTCTTAGTCTCCTAGATAATATAACTTAAATCTTGAGAACCATTTTATAGTTTGAGAATAAAAACAAAAAGACAGCAACCTATAGACTCTTGTACCTTCCTGGAAGAAAAATAGCCATGCTATATGCATTACAGATTAGGAAATCGGGTAGCCGCATCAATAGAAGTTGGCAAGCAGCTACAGGTTTTGATAATGAGAAAGAGTGAGGATGTCCAGATAGAAATGGAAAGAAGCTAGGAACCTTTCCTCGTTTTGCCACTAAAAAAAAATAAGAAAGGAAATTATAGAGTGAATCTCTTGTGTAATGTGTGAAAGCATTAACCTGTCAGTAAAAACGCCTAGGCCAGTGAACTAAGGCAGGAAATAGGGGGTGACAATTGTAGAAGAGAGGTAGAAGAGGGTTGCGGAAAAGATTCAGGAGATTTGTCCTAAAACTCTGAAGGAGCAGGTCACATAAGTTGAGAAGAGGTAATCTATCATGTGGAATGCATGGAATAAAATAAATTTATGAAATAAGTAACAAGCTAGTTGGAAAACTGAACCAAGGCTATTAACCTACACATTTATTCATTAAAAACACTCTAGGCTTCATTTCTTGTGTATGAGTGTTTTTCCAACATTAAAGTATGAGTAATCTTGTGTGTGCCTCATGGCAAGAGGGTCAAGAGGATCCTCCTTGCCTGGAAATAAAATTACAGATAATTGTGAGTCACCACAACACACAGGTTTCTTCCATGATGACTCTAATTCCCATCAACAATCAAGGTTATCCAGCACAGAAGAAATATGACTGGTCAGTCATAAAATTTGTGACATAAAATTCAGGCAGATAGGTAACAATATGTTACAAGTAAAATGTAGGAAACAAAGAGCAATAAATGCTCCTCTCCATTACATTTCATATATATATACATATATATATATATCGTTTTCTTTTCCTTTATTAGATATTTTCTTTATTTACATTTCAAATATTATTCCATTTCCTAGTTTCTACTCCAGAGAATACTCCTCCCAATACTCCTCCCCCTGCTTCTCTGAGGGTGGTGCTACGTTCATCCAACCATTCACTCCCACCTCCCTGCTCTGGCATTCCCCTAAACTAGGGCATCAAGACTTCACAGGACCAAGGGTCACTTCTTCCATTGATACCCTACAAGGCCATCCTCTGCTACATATGCAGCTGGAGCCATCAGTCAGTCCATGTGTACTCTTTGGTTGCTGGTTTAGTCCCTGGGAGCTTGGGAGTGTCTGGTTGGTTGATATTGTTGTTCTTCATATAGAGTTGTAAAACCCTTCAGCTCCTCCAGTCCTTTCTCTAACTCCTCCATTAAGTAACCCATTCACAGTCCAATGGTTGGCTCTGAGCATCCACCTCTGTATTTATCAAGCTCTGGCAGAGCCTCTCAAGAGGCAGCTATGTCAGGCTTCTGTCAGCATTCACTACTGTGAATACAATAGTGTCTGGGTTGGTGACTAAATTTGGGATGAATCCCCAAGTGGGGAAGTCCCTGGATAGCCTTTCCTTTAGACTGCTCCACAGTTTGTCTCCATATTTTCTCCTGTGTGTATTTTGTTCCCCCTTTTAAGAAGGACTGAAGCATCCACACCATGGTCGTCCTTCTTGAGCTTCATATGATCTGTGAATTGTAGCTTGAATATTCTGAGCATGGGGGTGAATATGAAATTTTCAATGAGTGCATATCATGTGTGTTTTTTATGACTGGGTTACCTGAGTCAGGATGATATTTTCAAGTTCCATTCATTTGCCTAGGAATTTCATCACATCTTTGTTTTAATAGCTGAGTAGTACTCCATTATGTAAAGGTATCATATTTTTTGCATCCATTCCTCTGTTGAAGGGCATCTAGGTTCTTTCCATCTTCTGGCAATCATAAATAAAGCTGCTATGAACATAGAGGAGCATGTGTCCATGTTATATGTTAGAGCCCCTTTTATGTCTATGCTCAGGAGTCATATAGCTGGGTATTCAGGTAGTAATATGTCCAATTTTCTGAGGAACTACCAGAATGAATTCCACAGTTTTTGTATCAGCTTGCAATCCCACCAACAATGTAGGAGTGTTATTCTTTCTCTACATTCGAGTCATCATCTGCTATTTCCTGAGTTTTTGATCTTAGCTATTCTGACTGGTATGCAGTGGAATCAACATAACCAGTAACTGGTTCTTTGTGAAAATTAATGAGATAAATAAATCCTTTGCAGGGCAGAGAGACAGTATAAATATTGACAAAATCAGAAATGAGAAGGTTGATATAACAACAGAAACTGAGGAAATTAAAAAAAATCATCAGATCCTCCTACAAATGCTTATACTCAACAAAACTGAAAAATCTAGATGAGATGGATAATCTTCTAGACAGATACCAGCAACCAAAGTTAAATCAGGATCAGATAAAACACCTAAATAATCCCATAACTCCTAATAAAATAGAAACATTTATTAAATTTCTCCCAACCAAAAAATGCCCAGGAACTGATGGGATTAGTGGAGATTTCTATCGGAAGACCTAATAGCAATACTGTCCAAACTATTCCATAAAATATAAATAGAGGAACACTATCCAATTCCTTCTATGAAGCCACAATTGCAGTTATACCTAAACCACCCAAAGACCTAAGAAGTAAAGAGAACTTCAGGACAATTTTCCACATGAATATCAATGCAAAAATAGTCAATAAAAATCTTGTATACCAAATCCAAGAACACATCAAAACAATCACCCAACATGATCAAGTAGATTTCATCCCATGGATATAGGGATCATTCACTGAACTGAGAACAGGACCCCCGTTGAAGGAATCAGAGAAAGAACTGGAAGAGCTTGAAGGGGCTCGAGACCCCATATGAACAGCAATGCCAAGCAACCAGAGCTTCCAGGGACTAAGCCACTACCTAAAGACTATACATGGACTGACCCTGGACTCTGACCTCATAGGTAGCATTGAATATCCTAGTAAGATCATCAGTGTAAGGGGAAGCCCTGGGTCCTGCTAAGACTGAACGTGATTGTTGGGGGAGAGGGTGGCAATGGGGGGAGGGTGGGGAGGGGAACACCCATAAAGAAGGGGAGGGGGAGGGATTAGGGGGATGTTGGCCCGGTAACGGGGAAAGGGAGCAACACTCGAAATGTAAATAAAAAATACTCAAGTTAAAAAAAATAAATAAATAAAAAAAACCAAACAAAAACAAAACAAAACAAAACAAAAAAACAACAACCAAAAAGGGATCATTCAATATATGGAAACCCATCAATATAATTAACTGTATAAACAAACTCAAGGAAAAGAAACATGATTATCTCATTAGTACTGAGGAATCATTTGAGGAAATTCAACATATCCTCATGTTAAAAGCCTTATAAAGATCAGGAATTCAAGGCCCATACCTAAACATAGTAAAAAGCAATGTACAGCAAACCAATAGCCAACATCAAACTAAATGTAGAGAAATTTGAAGCAATCCCACTAAAATCAAGGACTAGACAAAGCTGCTTACTCAAGCTCATTCAATATAGTATTTGAAGTTCTAGCCAGAGCAATCAGACAACAAAAGGAGGTTAAGGGGATAAAAAATGTAAACGAAGAAGTCAAAATGTCACTATTTGCAGTTGATATGATAGTGTACTTAAGTGATCACAAAAGTTCCACCAGAGAACTACTAAGCCTTATAAACAGCTTCAGCAAAGTGCCTGGGTATAAAATTAACTCAAACAAATCAGTGTCCTTCCTCTCCTAAAAGGATGAATAGGTTGAAAAAGAATTAAGGAAACAACAGGCTTCACAATAGTCACAAACAGTATAAAATTCTTTGATATGACTCTAACCAAGCAACTAAAAATCTGTATGACAAAAACGTCAAGTCTCTGAAGAAAGAAATTGAAGAAGATCTCAGAAGATAAAGTGATCCCCCTTGCTCATGGATTGGCAGGATTAATATAATAAAAATGACCACATTGTGAAAGTTATCTACAGATTCAATGCAATTCCCCTCAAAATTCCAACTCTAAATACAATTTTATTGTAATCATATCTAGAAAACTAACCAATTTGAATCACATTTGAATTAGTTATCTTCTCTGTGAAGTAATTTGGATTTTAAGAGTGATGTTATGTCATAGCAAAAAAGATCTATAAAAAGGTTACGTAATTGATGTAAGTGATGTCAAAAAGCAGCAGCACTTTAAAGATGGACTAACACCAACAGTAAGAACAGGGAAAAACAAAGTATAAGTTATATGGTTCAGAGGAAACCCTGAGTAAATGATGTTCTGGTTTTCTGTCCCTTGTTGACAAGTTTATTTTTTGCCAAGGACTCCAAAGTCTTATATTCAGTTGGAATTTAGCAAAGCCATTCACCTTAGGCCAAGCTAGAGAGTTGGCAAAACTTTCCTTCTAGAATTTGAATGCTTATCACTGCTTACAAAATCTAGCATATACAGTTTCCTCTTCACAAATGTTCTTAGCCAGAGACTACTCACCTAACAGAGAACTACAGACACCGACAAAACTCCTTCCCCTGTGCTATAATTAAATGCACTTCTGTTTCTCATTACTGTGAGAGTAGGTATGAGGCTACCTGAACTGACACCATCTCTGCACCTATGTCTGTGTATTTCTATTTTCTTTTTCTTTTTTTTTCCCCAACTTTATTAACTTGAGTATTTCTTATTTACATTTCGATTGTTATTCCCCTTCCCGGTTTCTGGGCCAACATGCCCCTAACCACTCCTACTCCCCTTTTCTATGGGTATTCCTTTCCCCATCCTCACACCATTACCGCCCTCCCCCCAACAATCACCTTCACTGGGGGTTCAGTCTTGACAGGACAAAGGGCTTCCCCTTCCACTGGTGCTCTTACTAGGCTATTCATTGCTACCTATGAGGTTGGAGCCCAGGGTGAGTCCATGTATAGTCTTTGGGTAGTGGCTTAGTCCTGAAAGCTCTGGTTGGTTGGCATTGTTGTTCATATGGGTTCTCAAGCCCCTTCAAGTTCTTTCAGTCCTTTCTAAGATTCCTTCAATGGGGGTCCTATTCTCAGTTCAGTGGTTTGCTGCTGGCATTCGCCTATGTATTTGCTATATTCTGGCTGTGTCACTCAGGAGAGATCTACATCCGGTTCCTGTCAGCGTGCACTTCTTTGCTTCATCCATCTTATCTAATTGGGTGGCTGTGTATGTATGGGCTACATGTGGGGCACGCTCTGAATGGGTGTTCCTTCTGCCTCTGTTCTGCCTCCCTATTCCCTCCCAAGGATATTCTTGTTCCCCTTTTAAAGAAGGAGTGAAGCATTCACATTTTGGTCATCCTTCTTGAGTTTCATGTGTTCTGTACATCTAGGGTAATTCAAGGATTTGGGCTAATAGCCACTTATCAATGAGTGCAATCCATGTGTGTTTTTCTGTGATTGGATTACCTCACTCAGGATGATATTTTCCAGTTCCCTCCATTTGCCTATGATTTTCATAAAGTCATTGTTTTTGATAGCTAAGTAATATTCCATGGTGTATATGGACCACATTTTCAGTATCCATTTCTGTTGAAGGGCATCTGGGATCTTTTCAGCTTCTGGCTATGATAAGGTTTCTACGAACATAGTGGAGCATGTGTCTTTGTTATATGTTGGAGCATCTTTTGGGTATATGCCCAAGAGAGGTATAGCTGGGTCCTTAGGTAATTCAATGTCCATTTTCTGAGGAACCTCGAGACTGATTTCCAGAATGGTTGTACCAGTCTGCAATCCCACCAACAATGGAGGAGTGTTCCTCTTTCTCCACATCCTCCCCAGCATCTGCTATCACCTGAGTTTTTGATCTTAGCCATTCTCACTGGTGTGAGGTGAAATCTCAGGGTTCTTTTGATTTGCATTTCCCTCACGACTAAAGATGTTGAACATTTCTTTTGGTGCTTCTCAGCCATTCGGTACTCCTCAGCTGTGAATTCTTTGCTTGGCTCTGAACCCCATCTTTTAATGGGGTCATTTGTCTCCCTGCCGTCTAACGTTTTGAGTTCATTGTACATTTTGGATATAAGCCCTCTATCAGTCGTGGGATTAGAAAAGATCTTTCCCAATCTGTTGGTTGTCATTTTGTCCTAACATCAGTGTCGTTTGCCTTACAGAAGCTTTGCAGTTTTATGGGATCCCATTTGTCGATTCTTGATCTTAGAGCATAAGCCATTGGTGTTTTGTTCAGGAAATTTTCTCCAGTACAAATGTGTTCGAGATGCTTCCCCACTTTTTCTTCTATTAGTTTGAGGGTATCTGGTTTGATGTAGAGGTCCTTGATCCATGTGGACTTAAGCTTTGTACAGGGTGACAAGCATGGATCGATCTGCATTCTTTAAATGCTGAACTCCAGTTGAACCAGCACCATTTGCTGAAAATGCTATCTTTTTTCCATTGGATGGTTTTGGCCTCTTTGTCAAAAATCAAGTGACCATAGGTGTGTGGGTTCATTTCTGGGTCTTCAATTTTATTGCACTGGTCTATCTGAATTTCTCTGTACTAACTCCATGCAGTTTTTTTCACTATCGCTCTGTAATACTGCTTGAGCTCAGGGATAGTGATCCCCCCAGAAGTCCATTTATTCTTGAGGAAAGTTTTAGGTATCCTGAGCTTTTTGTTATTCCAGATGAATTTGCAAATTGTTCTGTCTAACTCTCTGAAGAATTGGATGGGTATTTTGATGGGGATTGTATTGAATCTGTAGATCGCTTTTGGTAAAATGGCCATTTTTGCTATGTTAATGCTGCCAATCCATGAGTATGGAGATCTTTCCATATTCTGAGGTATTCTTCAATTTCTTTCTTCAGAGGCTTGAAGTTCTTAGCATACAGATCTTTCACTTGCTTGGTTAAAGTCATACCAAGGTGTTTTGTATTATTTGGGACTATTATGAAGGGTGTCGTTTCCCTAATTTCTTTCTCAGCTCGTTTCTCTTTTGTGTAGAGGAAGGCTACTGATTTATTTGAGTTAATTTTATACCCAGCCACTTTGCTATAGGTGTTTGTCAGGTTTAGTAGTTCTCTGCTGGAACTTTTGGGATCACTTAAATATACTATCATATCATCTGCAAATAGTGATATTTTGACTTCTGCTTTTCCAATCTCTATCCCTTTGGTCTCCTTTTGTTATCTGATTGCTCTGGCTATAACATCAAGAACTATATTGAATAAGTAGGGAGAGAGTGGGCAGCCTTGTCTAGTCCCTGATTTTAGTGGGATTGCTTCAAGTTTCTCTCCATTTAGTTAATGTTAGCAACTGGTTTGCTGTATATGGCTTTTAGTATGTTTACGTATGGGCCTTGAATTCCTATTCTTTCCAGGACTTTTATCATGAAGGGGTGTTGAATATTGTCAAATGCTTTCTCAGCATCTAATGAAATGTTCATGTGGTTTTGTTCTTTCAGTTTGTTTATATAATGGATCACGTTGATGGTTTTCCGTATATTAAACCATCCCTGCATGCCTGGGATGAAGCCTACTTGATCATGGTGGATGATTGTTTTGATGTGCTCTTGGATTCGGTTTGCCAGAATTTTGTTGAGTATTTTTGCGTCGATGTTCATAAGGGAAATTGGTCTGAAGTTCTCTTTCTTTGTTGGGTCTTTTTGTGGTTTAGGTATAAGAGTAATTGTGGCTTCATAGAAGGAATTCGGTAGCACTCCGTCTGTTTCAATTTTGTGGAATAATTTGGATAGTATTGGTATGAGGTCTTCTATGAAGGTCTCATAGAATTCTGCACTGAACGCATCTGGACCTGGGCTCTTTTTCATTGGGAAACCTTTAATGACTGCTTCTATTTCTTTAGGAATTATGGGGTTGTTTAAATGGTTTATCTGTTCCTGACTTAACTTCGGTACCTGGTATCTGTCTAGGAAATTGTCCATTTCCTGCAGATTTTCAAGTTTTGTTGAATATAGGCTTTTGTAGTAGGATCTGATGATTTTTGAATTTCCTCTGATTCTGTAGTTATGTCTCCCTTTTCATTTCTGATTTTGTTAATTTGGACACACCCTCTGTGTCCTCTCATTAGTTTGGCTAAGGGTTTGTCTATCTTGTTGATTTTCTCAATGAACCAACTTTTGGTTCTATTGATTATTTCTATCATCCTTTTTGTTTCTACTTGGTTGATTTCAGCTCTGATCTTGATTATTTCCTGCCTTCTACTCCTCTTGGGTCTATTTGCTTCTTTTTGTTCTAGAGCTTTTAGGTGTGCTGTCAAGTTGCTGACATATGGTTTCTCCTGCTTCTTTCTGCAGGCACTCAGCGCTATGAGTTTTCCTCTTAGCACAGCTTTCATTGTGTCCCATAAGTTTGGGTATGTTGTACCTTCATTTTCATTAAATTCTAAGAAGTCTTTAATTTCTTTCTTTATTTCTTCCTTGACAAGGTTATCATTGAGTAGAGCATTGTTCAACTTCAGGTATATGTGGGCGTTCTTCCCTTATTGTTATTAAGTCCAGCTTTAGGCCGTGGTGGTCTGATAGGACGCATGGGATTATTTCTATTTTTCTGTATCTGTTGAGGCCTGTTTTATGACCAATTATATGGTCAATTAAAGATAAAGTACAACGAAGTGTTGAGAAGAAGGTGTATCCTTTTGTTTTAGAATAGAATGTTCTATAAATATCTGTTAAGTCCATTTCGTTCATGACTTCTCTTAGTCTATCTTTGTGTCTGTTTAATTTCTGTTTCCATGGTCTGTCCATTGATGAGAGTGGGGTGTTGAAATCTCCTACTATTATTGTGTGAGGTGCAATGTGTGCTTTGAGCTTTAGTAAGGTTTCTTTTATGTATGTAGGTGCCCTTGTATTTGGAGCATTGATATTTAGGATTGAGAGTTCGTCTTGTTGCATTTTTCCTTTGATGAATATGAAGTGTCCTTCCTTATCTTTCTTGATGACTTTTAGTTGAAAATCGATTTTATTCGATATTAGAATGGCTACTCCAGCTTGCTTCTTCAGACCATTTGCTTGGAACATTGTTTTGAAGCCTTTCACTCTGAGGTGGTGTCTGTCTTTGTCTCTGAGGTGTGTTTCCTGTAAGCAGCAGAATGCAGAGTCCTCATTGTGTATCCAGGTTGTTAATATATGTCTTTTTATTTGGAAGTTGAGACCATTGATGTTGATACATATTAAGGAATAGTGATATTGCTTCCTTTATATTCATATTTGGATGGGAGATTATGTTTGTGTCCTTTTCTTCTTTTTGTTTTGTTGTCAAGATGTATTTTCTTTATTATATTGTTACTCATAGGTCAGTGTTCCATGTCTCTAACTCTACTAGTAATATTAAATTGGGACAAGATGTATGATATATGAGAGATTTCACAGAAAATAGACATGTCTGGTAAGTATTATTGCTGAAAAGTGTTTTCAATGGGTAGGATATAACAGAAAATGGGATAAAGGTGACTCATCAGGTTTAAAAGCTTCTTCCCAGCATGAATAATGACCAGAGTGACTATACAGTCTCCAGAGTGGGAGGAAGAACATGACTGATAACTATTCATGTAACAGAATTTTTTTTGCAGTATGAATACTCATAAAGTAAATATAAATGGCTCAAGTAAGCAAATGAACTCAAAAACTACCCCCCAAATACACATGATAAGATTTATAAATTAAAATCTTAGCCACTAGAGAAATGGATATATAGAGCACACTGAGAATCATTTATTTTAATTTTATTTTATTTATTTACACTTCAAATGTTATCCCCCTTCCTTGTTTCCCCTCCACAAACCCCCTACCCCTTTTACCTACCCCTGTTTCAATGAGGTTGCTCCCCCATCAACCCACACACCCCAGCCTCACCACTCTAACATACCCCAACACTGGGACATTGAGCCTTCAAAGGAGCAAGGGCCTCTTTTTCCACTGATGCCAGATAAAGTCCTCCTCTGTTGCCAATGCAGCTGGAGCCATGTATATTCTTCAGTTGGTGGTTTAGACCCTGGGAACTCGGGGGTTCTGGTTGGTTTGTATTGGTGTTCTTCATATGGAGTTGCCAATCCCTTCATTTGTAGTCGAACTCCTCCATTGAGTTCTCCTTGCTCAGACTGATGGGTGGCTACAAACATCCCTATCTGGATTAGTCAGTCTCTTACAGAACTTCTCAGGAGACAGCTGTATCAGTCTGTTATCAGCAAGCACCTTTGTTACCAGCAATAGTTTCTGGGTTTGGTACCCTAATTAGAATGTATAAAAACACAAACAAATAATAGGGGCAGGATTAGGGGAAAGTAAATTTTATACTTCAGGAAGAAATCTTAACTAGATCTTCAACTCTGGAATTTCATACATAAACTCTTTAATCAAAACATAAAACTCTCTGGTGCTCCACCTATACTATATCTGATAATACAACTAAATGAATGTAAATTAGCATACCACAGTAATAGCTTCATATTTATACTTAGAAAGCTTACTCACAATTGCCAAGTCATATACTTAGTTTATTTCTTTCAGTCAACACTTAAATGGATTAAAAAAAATGTGTTTTCATCATACTGTGATGAGTATTCTTCGTTGTCAACTTTATTTCACGTGGAATAAACTATAGCCCAGAAATGGAAGGCAGGCCTGTGAGAGACTATTTTGGCTTGGATTGAAGTAGATAAGGCTACTTGTAGTCCAGACTTCGAGTTATTAAAAGACATAATGTTGATGTTGATCTAGAGGTGGGAAGATACACCTTTAGTCTCAGCTACACTTTTCACTGGAATATAAGAATATGGAAAAGGGACGTATATAAGGATATGTAAAATGGAAACACTTGCCTTTACCTGCTTTTTCTCATCTCCATTGACCATTCCTTCACTGGCATTAAAGCTTACAATTTTTTGGAATTCTAGCATATACTGAAGACCAGCTGAAATACCCAAACTTGTAGACTGAACAATATCTGTATTCTTGAACTTTTCTAGCCTAACATTGGTAGATTACTCACATCATAGTTTGTGTTTCTAATTAGTATTATATTTATATAATTTATATAAATTATATTATAAATATATATTATATATTATTATATATATTTAGTATATTTATAATATATATAGTATTAGGAGAAATAATTTCATTCAAAATATTAAGAAAATAAAAAACACCTAGCTGAGTAAATAAGTCATCAGTTTAAATAGAATCCAACTCTTTCAGAGGTCCAAAGTTGAACTAGTTTTTGGCAGTCAAGTTAGGAGTCTCATGACTGCCTATAACTCTATCTCCGTTTGCATCTGATGACTTTGTCTTCTATGGACACTGATACTCATGTGTACATATCTACATAAATAGAGCCACTCACATACATATAATTAAAAAAATCAAATCGTAAGAAAAATAAAAGCACATGAAAACAGAAGGGGGCCTCATTAGGAGAATGGGGTTAAAAAAAAAGACAGAAAAATGAAAGAGAGTACTGTTATTTTAAATGATCATATTGTTTTAAAAAATGCTTGAATATGTGATAATAAAATCAGTATTTTACCCAATGACTATGTACAAGTGAAAGAATAAGAGCAGAAGGAAGAGAAAGAAAAGTGGATAGGGAAGAGTTGGGAGAAAGGACAGGAAACCCTTTCCTTATTCAAATTTCAAAAACAAGTTTTAACCATTCTTATACACATTTTGCTTCCAGACATTTAGAAACCTGAGGAAGGAGTTCATGGTCCATGTGGGCAATATTGTTCAGGAATAGTATTTCAAATATATATGAAAGAAAGAAAGCATTTCAGTATACCTTATATTGCCTATAATTACTAATCTAGAACTTTCAAATATTTTAAATTAGGTGTCAATCTCATTAAATTAAATGACTTTTATCTTTAATTTTTGAGGAGTTAAAAGTATTTCAATGCTTTAAATTTTGCTTTGGTAAATCCATTGTCCTTATCTCTCAAAGGAAATATGATAGATTTAGTGTAAAATAACTTATTATTAAAGTAGTGTGAAATTTTGTATGAGAAAGAAGCTTTTTGAAAAAGATAGCTTTGACAATTAAAAGGTTCAATGGACTTTTTACCATGAGTATTGATCAATATATTGAGTCAAGTAATCACATGGGTGTTTTATTTCTTATATTAAAACTTTATTACCAATCTAGGAACAGGCTGAACTATAAACAAAACCTTTCATGTAGAAGACCTTAATAGAGTCCAATAGAGAAGAGAATTTTCTACTTAGTAGACTGATGAGGGCATGCTTAACAGAGAAACTCTTTTAATAAACACACACACACACACACACACACACACACACACACACCTGTGTGTGTGTGTATAAGTGCACACACACAAGACTTTGAAGAAATTATTCTAAATTCTGAAAAGAATTCAAAAAGTGTAGCTTTTTCACTGATGGGGAAGGAAAGATGATGATGATGATAATGGTGATAATGAATAATACTTTTTCAATCATTCATTAAAATTCTTCACTTCCGAATGTGTTTGTGTTCCCATCTATGAGGTGCTACAGAATAATCAGACACAGAGTGGTCAATTCAATCACCTCTTCTGTGTTCATAGATTATATAATTTTTCTGTTTCAAGGGTGAGAATCTACATCCCTAAACTCTAAATAACATGATTATAAAAATACGATATTTACAAGACAAAGAAAAGTTGGCAGGCAACGTTCATGAGCCTTCAATACTACATGAAAAAATTAGAGCCATCAGAGGAATGCTGACCATGAATAGTCTTTTCCAATGAATAGAACACAAATTAGTTAACTAATACCAAATGATAAGTCCAGAAAAATATATACAAATATCAAACAAAATCTGATTGAATTTAAAAAACTGCAAAAACATTAACTTGCATATCTATAAGTTCTAAGTATAGAGAAAGCTTGTGTTAAACTTCTTTCATTTGCATAATTAATGCAGTAAACCTAACAACATTCAAAATTTAAAATGCATATATATGCAAAAACTGTTAACATTTGATTAATCTGGCTCTCTAGAGAAACAGTACTGATAAAGTGATTATATATTAAAAATGGAAGTATTAGATTGGCTTATTTAATGTGGTATGAATAGTTCAACAAAGGCTATTTTAGAAATAAGAGTTTAGGAACCAAGTTTATGAGACTAAAAACCTAATATGTTTAGTCCTTGAGTGTGAGTGATTAAGTGCTTTAGCACTCCCAAACTGGTCACGAGCAAGGAATCCTAGGGAGTTACTTGTCTTTAATATATAGTAGAAATGCAAAAAGACTGAGTTCTCATAATCAGCAACTAGTTGCAGAAGACGTGGTGGCAGGAACAGATGAACTTACCAGCAACATTGAATTAAAAAAAAGCTAAATGAAGCTTCCTTCCTTCACTTCCTTTTTTTAGCTTGTGTACATAAATTGCTTCACGATTTAGGAGTGATAGGCCCCCTTAAAATCAAGAAAACCCCTGTAGGTGTCCTTAATGTCTTGATTTTTTTTTTTTATGATTACAGATCCAGTCAAATTCACAAAAGAGATTAAATCTTACAGCAATACTAAACAATACTAACAACAAAAGCCCACTGATTTTTTGAATGATAAATGATCTGTGAAATTATTAAAGATGTACAATTCACTTGTTTTTCCTTTAATCTTCCTTTTGGAAGAGCATAGGGAGATTACAACGTGGAATCATGATCTTTCTTCAAAAAATCCTGCAGAGATCCTAAGCGAAAGTTGTCAAGGAGAGAGCACTATTTCTCAACAGAACTAGTTTCCTTATTCATTGTTATTGAGTTAGCCAAATTAGCCAGTGTAGCAATAACAATAAGAGAACAGAGTTGACTCAATGACACTATTTATCACAATTTGGAATTAAGCTGGAAAAATAAATCTCACAGTGAATTTTTAATGTATAACATAAAAACACAATTAAACACTATAAATTCATACTAATAAATGAAAGTTTTATCCTCTCAATTTATTTATTTAGTAATTAATACTTACTAAAATTTTGTCTGAACTATCTTATTAACTCTGGTTCTTTATGTCATCGTTTCGTAATTTAGACTTACAAACAGCATTTAAATTTCCAATTACAAAGAACATAATTGAGGAATATAATTTTGAAACAAAAAAAAATGAGAACACAAATACCAATTTAGTTATCAACAAATCAATTATTTATTTTTCAATAATTCTTACCTGTTTTCGTTAGTTTCTGCTGAAGTACATAGGCTTTAGAATATAGCTAAAAATTGGTTCACCACGAATTTGCATTAATTATATATTAAATTATGTTCAAATTCTAGCTGACTAAACGAGAAAAATAAAACATGAAAAAATAAAACATGATCATGAAAACATCAGATATTTTTCTTGTTTTGCAATTATATGTAGTTTACTGGAAATTTTTATTGTAAATGAGGAATTTTATCAGTCTAATGGCTAAAATGCTGTTATCTCACAACATTACAAAATATTAACAAATTTCTAAGCATCTACACCTTTGAAGGAAAACCTCAGAACAAATTTTTTTTTTCAGAGCTGGGGACAGAACCCAGGGCCTTGCGCATACTAGGCAAGCGCTAAATCCCCAACACTCAGAACAAATTTTAAACTCATTAGCTTAATGGCACCTAAGGATAGTCTTGTAATAGAAAAGTGAATTTTCTACATAACTAGTGGTCTATGAGAGAGCAAGACAATGAGAATCTAAAGAAGGTTACAAATTTCTATTTTCTTATAAACATTATTCATACTTTACTCTCAATCTTTCTGATTGTGTTCTCTATAAACAAGTTGGTAGGATGCATCAAGGAATTGTGCATGCAAGTATAATAGTAATTTCTGTAGTGGGTTGGCATGATGCTGCTTGTATTTAAATGCTAAATTCTGTATTCAAAGACCCACTTGCTCCAAGATGAGCAGATCCTTACCTATACTAGCTTATCTTGTCTAATCCTTGCCCTCACCCAGGTTATCTGTGATAGATTAATAAAGATGCCTCTATCATGTAGCTTGGTAGAAAAGAGTTTGGTGGGGCATTAGTTCCTGAGCATGAGTTTGAGGTAGGGAGTTCAGGAGGGAGAAGAAAAAAAGAAGGAAGGGAAGATATCTTCATTGAGTATGTGGATCGTGAAAGCATTGCCACAAAGACCACCCTGTTGGAGTAGGAGCCACCCAAGTAAAAAATAACAATTGATATCTCAGAGTAATTGACAGGAGAGTAGACAAAATAGAATTGAGTATTGGTATCTGCTCAGTTTTAATACTTTAAGACTTATTATAAATATTTTGTCTTACATTGAGAATTAAATGATCTAAGGTGGGATAGAAACCCCCACATAATATTTACCACATCATTTTTGTTTTGTTTTGTTTTGCAAACCATGAGGCAAGAACTTACTAGTGAGATTTCAGATTCCCTGATAAAAGACATGCTGTCCTTGTGATAAGAAGCAATGATGGTGACTAGTAGGAGGAGGAGAAATGGTTCTTCAACAAAGGTGGTTTCTCCCAAGCCTTGCATGGTTCAGGATGCACTCTACTTTGGCACGAGAAATTCCAATGGGTCAAATGGTGAGGTAAGGCACAGCTGTGCTCCCAAGCCAATCACACGCCAAACATTGCTGAGTCTTATCTTGCTGTGTCTCTACACATAACTGGGACACTTGGGCACAGCAGCCATAAGACAAACAATGTGATTGTAAAATTTCTTGACATGGTCTAAGAAAAACTAAAAGCCTTGTCTCCGCTGGTTCATAAGACTTGTTATGACATCTCTTAAGTTTTATGTTTTGCAAAAGACTACTTTTCATATTCTCAGTTCTCTGATTCAGTATGAGAATATACATCAAACAAAGTCAAAGAACATATTTTAATAGTTTTTTTAGATTTATCTCTCTTAATTTCTATTGTAGAGACTAGATAGAAGTAAGAGTGCACCTTCAGAATTCACTAAGAAATTTTATTGTGACCTCTCTCTTCTAAAAGATATGTCTCATACTTTACATACAATTTCAGCCTTCATTTATATCATTAGCTAACAACACACTCCAGTTCCTTTTGAGGCATCCATTTAAGCCTTTTCAAGTCTAGATTCTTTTCTTAACAAATTAAGATATAAAAATTCATCTAAAATGTTGTTCAAAGTCACCAAGTTGTGGTTAACTTCTTTGTTCAGTCTTTGTTTCTATTATTTTAAGCATTTGTTTTAATATATGTGCCATCTATTGCTGAGTCACAAATATCCTGCAAATTTAATATTCAGCCTATTTCACTCTTTTGTGCTCAGGCATCTTGAATCTGGGTGGAGGTTGCAGGGTCACCTGTAATGGACTCTTTTCACTCTTACTAGAATCAAGTAATTGATTAAGACAAAACTGTCTCAAGTCATAAAAAAAACATTTCTAAATATTTTAGTAAACCATCAACATTATTTTCTGTATTTAGATCCATTCCAAACTCAATCATATGAACTTCCACAGAGGACTCCCTCATGATATGACAGCCGATAATTCTAGAAAAAAAATGTAAAAGGAGTCTTAGAAAACACACAGAAGTCACTATCAGTTTATAATCAATTACTGTAAAAGATTCTTCTGAAACTGTTTTTTGATCCTCACTAACATTTTCTTCATAAGCTATAGAAGAACAACTTTCATTGTTTCACTGTCAATATATAGAAAATATTAAAAACTCATCTTGAGATCTCAAAGACTTCACTTCACCCAGTGTGTTAGGGTAAACTGCAACTGGCTTTGATACTTTGAGGGTTCTTTTCCTTCTCACCCTTTAACCCCTTTGTTTCAACCCTATTACTACATGGGAAAGAAAGAGGATAGAGGTGAAAATACAGGGATTCCTGTATCTATTTTTTTCCTTTAATTTGTTCTTTGAGCATGACAATTTGCAAACCACAACCAAAACCCCTGAATGATCACCAATGACAACTGCACTTCACAGGGTCCTAGCATTTATATGCCTTCTAAAACTTCCCTGAATTTGAAGTCTCACTCAATATTAGAAACCATATGCGGCTGGCATACCCACACCTCTACTAGAGCACAAGGCAAACCATAGTTATCTTCTATGGGCAGTCCAAAGCAGCCCTGAAACATTGTATTCAAAGAAAACCAAATTCTTCTAATATTTCTTTGACTTTACACAAATTCCAAAATTCTTAAAAATCTCACTACAATAAATTTGTTCTATAACAGAATATTTTATGTCTGGTTTCTAAGAGATGGAGACAAAAACAAAAACAAAATAAACAGGCAAAAAAAAACAAAGCAAGCAAAAACAAACAAAAAAGAAAGTCCCTATGCCTCAGAGGCAACTTTTAATCTATTTATATCAAATAGTGTTCTTCAGTGTTCTGAGATGGGAACAAGAGACATGAAAATGTCTTAGATTCTGATAACCATATCAGCAGGACTAGTAAGTCCATTCTTTCAAGTATATTTATTGAATATTAGTCAGTAAGCCCTGATTGATTAATGCTATTAAATCTCTTCACAAATAATAGAAGCAAAGTTTACTAGGAATCACTCTAAAAGAGTTTTTAAAAGTTGCTTGTTAGATTAAACAATATGCCAGGGAGATATCTTGACTAAATATCATTTAAGAGAACTTGAGAATTTATGTCAGTCATGTTCCAAATGGGAAACAAAGAAATGAAGATCTTCAAAACTTACACAACTTTTTTTTGTCCATAGTGTTAGTTAAGAATTAATTAGACTCTAGTAGTATTAAGTTCATTCGGAATTCACTATAACTACCTGACTATTTATGTTGGCGAAAAAAAAGAGAAATATTATTTCTATTCTTACAAGTATTTTTGAAGGCATTACAGTCAGTACACTTAACCTGACTTTCCCAGCTACAGCACTGTCTTACTCTGTGTTCTATTGCTATGACAAGACAACATGACGATGGTCACTCTTATAAAACAGTGTTTTCTCATTGTTTCAGAGATTTAGTTCATTATCATGGCAGGGATCATGCTACTTGAGAAATTCTTCCTTGGATGTGAAGGCAGCAGGGAGAGACAGACACTGTACCTAATTAGGACGTTTTCCACCTCAAAGCCCATCCCCAGTGATACGTTTTCTTCACAAAGGTCACATCTACTTTCAACAAGGCCGTACCTCCTAATCACTTCCAAATAATGTCACTCTATATTAATCATCCAACTACATGAACCAATGGTGACCATTCATACTCAAACCACCAGAAACTGTAAATGGAGTAAAATTAACAACTGGTACATAGGATTCTCTGGAGTAGACTAAAAAGAAACATTTTTTCAAAGTTAATACAGGGTTTAAGTAAAAGCAACATTATACTCAAAAGTAAAGAAGATTGTGGTCTAAATTCTGACTTTGTCATTTATCACACTTTATACATATTAACACATTTTTCTTGGATAAATAAGATAATTAAAATCTAAAATAAACATTATGGTCTTAAATCAAAGTTTGGTAAGTGTAAAAAGAAAGTTTGAAATGTGATAGTGAGTCCTTCCTTCCTGACAATCATTATAAAGGCTGCTTTCCTTAAATCTGCTTCTAGATGCTAGAGTTTTGCCAATTAGTGTTTTAAATTTAAACACATTTAATAATTCTTGAGATCTGCCTAATAACTAACATCATGCACATTTTAAAGACAAACGCAATGCTGAGGCTAGGAAGGAGTAGTCCTTGTCAGTTGTGTAAGCTTCCTTAAATTTCTAGAATGGTGAGATCTGGTGCATGTGATTAGTGGACATAATTGAGGCTAAATGAATTGTCATTCATAGACATCAGCTGTGAAAATGAAAGAGGACAAGGCTAGCATATAATATTTGTTCATACATATATCTATTTAGTTAAGTCTTAATCTGGATTTATTTTTATTTCAGTAGCATTAGTATTTGTAAATATTTTGAGAGATTTTTAATATTTTAAGAAATTTTATAGGAGTATATACATAAATTATATACAATTTGTACATTTTATATAAGAGACAAACATCCTGTATTATGTATGGTATCTGTGGGATACTGAAACCAATCGCTCTGGATTCTCAGGGATGATATGGAGCTATCCTGTAAAATACAAAGTCCATTGTGATGCTTAATGGCCTATTCTGAGAATTCATTGGCAGCATTCTTTTAGCTGAGACAGTACCCATAACACTCATCACAAGCAACCATTTTTCAGCCAGCATGCTGAGCTGTTATTGCCATAGATTTCTCTGACAGAGATTATTGGTCCAAATTGTCAGCTGTAGAAAACTTCATTCACTTTCATTAGTAGGCTGCATTTTGGAATTGTTTCCCAGATTAAAATGTTGAGCAGAACAATAGAAAGATGCTCAATTGGGGATGGCTGAGATTGCAGGTGATCGTGCTGTTTAGAACACATACATGGCATTTTGTATATTATCCCCTTTGAATATTTAGAAGCCTCTATTCAAAAACTGAATGGACCTAATACACTTGGATTTAAACTCAGCTTCGTGTGTATTATTTAGATTGTTATGACTCTGTTAGATATATTCCTTAGACCCTTCTCCCATACTCTTAAGAATTAATGACTCTAAGCTCCTGTTTGCATCTTTGCTTTTAAGAGCTTTATGTTCAGCAGACAGTTATAAATATCACCTCCATTTCCTTTCAGTAAATTTCAGAAGCTTTCCGATGTTTTTCTTCAATTTGATACTCTTAGGTTGAAAAAATGACCATTGGTCCCTCACACTTTCACACACATGGGTAAGCTTTATTTTGACTCAGTTTGAAGTTGAAATTTTAGTGTTCTTTGGAGAGTCAGTTGTGTTAGATGGTATTTTCCTGGGGCAAACTCATGAAGTATTTTTCTGAAGAGGACACGGTGAGAGACTAAGACAGACTTGAAAAGGAACATTGCCCTGAAGTAGACACAGGAGAAAGAATGTTCTGCTAAAGCAAACACATGAAATGTGATGTGATAAAGACTCTCTGATAACAACATGCATGCACTAGTCTGACTTATACTGTTTAGTTAAGCTGCTTTTGTCAGGAGTCCGTGGACTTCGCTAATTGGATGCACATGCTGTGGCGAGGCACTGGGAGGACACATGATATTTGGAGAGCAGGACTTGCTGGAGTGACAGAGAAAGAGCTTGGCTTTCTTGATACAGCTAGCTGAGTAACACTTATGGGTCTAACATCTTGCTAACTTGACTCTACTGAACTGAACTGCTGGTGTATACATGAAGTGTTTGCCAGTGGATTCATCTACAGCTATCTGCAAACCTGTGAACTGAACTGCCCATCTCCAGAATATACAGAAGAGAGTTGCTCCAAAGAATTTTTCTAAACAGGACCACTTCCACTGTATCCTTTCTTTCCACGACCTTTGGTTGGTGGTGGGCTACAGGGGAAGTTAAGGCATTTAACACTACAGAGACAGGCAGATAGACCAGTGGAATAGAATTGAAGTCCCAGAAAGGAACCCACACACTTATGGTCACTTGATTTTTGACAAAGGAGCCAAAACCATCCAATGGAAAAAAGATAGCATTTTCAGCAAATGGTGCTGGCTCAACTAGAGGTCAGCATGTAGAAGAATGCAGATCGATCCGTTCTTATCACCCTGTACAAAGCTGAAGTCCAAGTGGATCAAGGGCCTCCACATCAAACCAGATACACTCAACCTAATAGAAGAAAAAGTGGGGAATAGTCTCGAACACATGGGCACTGGACACAATTTCCTGAACAATACAACAATGGGTTATACTCTAAGATCAAGAATCGACAAATGGGATCTCATAAAACTACAAAGCTTCTGCATGTCAAGGGACACTGTTGTTAGGACAAGATGGCAACCAACAGATTGGGAAAAGATCTTTACCAATTCTACAACTGATAGAGGGCTCATATCCAAAATATACAAAGAACTCAAGAAGTTAGACCGCAGGGAGACAAATAACCCTATTAAAAAATGGGGTTCAGAGCTAAACAAACAATTCACAGCTGAGGAATGCCGAATGGCTGAGAAACACCTAAAGAAATGTTCAACATCTTTAGGCATCAGGGAAATGCAAATCAAAACAACCCTGAGATTTCACCTCACACCAGTGAGAATGGCTAAGATCAAAAACTCAGGTGACAGCAAATGCTGGCGAGGATGCGGAGAAAGAGGAACACTCCTCCATTGTTGATGGGATTGCAAACTGGTACAACCATTCTGGAAATCAGTCTGGAGGTTCCTCAGAAAATTGGACATTGAACTGCCTGAGGATCCAACTATACCTCTCTTGGGCATATACCCAAAAGATGCTCCAACATATAACAAAGACACATGCTCCACTATGTTCATAGCATCCTTATTTATAATAGCCCAAAACTGGAAAGGACCCAGATGCCCTTCAACAGAGGAATGGATACAGAAAATATGGTACATCTACACAATGGAATACTACTCCCCTATCAAAAACGATGACTTTATGAAATTCATAGGCAAATGGATTGAACTGGAAAATATCATCCTGAGTGAGGTAAACCAATCACAGAAAAACACACATGGTATGCACCCATTGGTAAGTGGCTATTAGCCCAAATGCTCGAATTATCCTAGATGCATAGAGCACATGAAACTCAAGAAGGGTGACCAAAATGTGAATGCTTCACTCCTTCTTTAAGAGGGGAACAAGAATACCCTTGGGAGGGAATAGAGAGGCAAAGTTTAGAACAGAGACAGAAGGAACACCCATTCAGAGCCTGCCCCACATGTGCCCCATACATATACAGCCACAGAACTATATAAGATGGATGAAGCAAAGAAGTGCAGGCTGACAGGTACCGGATGTAGATCTCTCCTGAGAGACACAGCCAGAATACAGCAAATACATAGGCGAATGCCAGCAGCAAACCACTGAACTGAGAACAGGACCCCCATTCAAGGAATCAGAGAAAGGACTGGAAGAGCTTGAAGGGTCTTGAGACCCCATATGAACAACAAAGCCAACCAACCAGAGATTCCAGGGACTAAGCCACTTCCCAAAGACTATACATGGACTGACCCTGGACTCTGACCTCATAGGTAGCAATGAATACCCTAGTAAGGGCACCAGTGGAAGGGGAAGCCCTTGGTCCTGCCAAGACTGAACCCCCAGTTAACAGGATTGTTGGGAGAAGGATGGTGAGGGAACACCCATATAGAAGGGGATGGGGAGGGTTTAGGGGATGCTTGCCTGGAAATAGGGAAAGGGAATAACAGTTGAAATACAAATAAGAAATACCCAGTTTAAGAAAGATGGTGAAAAAAGTTTGAAAGTAATGTTACACAGTTTTTAAAAAAAATACATTAATATCTTCATCCTTGACATTTATTTCTACCCATTTCAGTTTTTAAAGGTAAGTTATAGACCTGAGTCCTTTTGATATGAAGCAATACTATAAAATTAATTTTACTGCTTCTAGATTTTCATTCATTATAATTATTTACCAAAGCATGCAAAACAGCTTAAATTTAAAACACACATAATACGAACTTTTGTTTCATCTGTAACTTAAAGACTAGAATTTACGAGACTGAAATTAGTCACTATGTAAATACTAAAAATGTTCCTTTAAAAAGAATCTGTGGCTAAAATAATAATGTTTTCTATCTTATAAAATTACCTTTACTAATATTTCCATTAATGTTAGCCTACTCCGTTATCGGTTTTCTAATAAAGAATACAGAAAATTTTATTTATTTGATGTTAGGAGCACTTATCCTTGTCACTAAAGGAAATTGGGAGACTAAGAATTACAAATAATGGGGATTTGGACATAGATCTTTAGACAGAAAAAAAAACCAAAACACAAAATCAAAAACGTACAAATGTAGCAATAAGGACCATGCTGTCACAAAAAAAAGGGTAAATACTCCACAGAGGGTCCATGACTGGTGATAAACCTCAATAGTATTAAGTAACTTTCTTTGTTTTCCAACTCTCACCTGTTTTGCCAAGCTCTGCCTAAACACTATGAAAAGTTTCATTTGTGTTGCAAATGGATGATTGTGTCTGGTCTCCCTCCCTTGCTTCATTGATTTGGAAAGCACTTTGTTTTTTGCTTTTTTGTTTGTTTGTTTGTTTGTTTTGTTTTTTGTTGTTTTGGTTTTTTTGGTT
The DNA here is from genome assembly GCF_011064425.1 of Rattus rattus. Classification (NCBI taxonomy): domain Eukaryota; kingdom Metazoa; phylum Chordata; class Mammalia; order Rodentia; family Muridae; genus Rattus; species Rattus rattus. The sequence goes on from NC_046158.1 coordinate 72,088,800, forward strand.
TTTTTTGTTTTTTTTTTTTATAAAACTCATTTTTAAAATATCTTACCAAATAATGAATGAGGTCCCTCAAAGAGTTTCATTTTTATTTTTACTTCTCTTTCTCCCCAAAGTTTCTTCTACATTATGTCCATTTCTCCCAATTGGTACTAAACCTTTCTGTCTCTAGGGTCTTTCCTTCTATATTCATATTGCACTATTCTCCTATCACCACCTCCCCTTAAACACCTTTTATTCTGCCTCTCATGGCTCCATTATTATTTCTTTTATCTTTACACATTCAGTTCCACATAAATACAAATATAAAAATTAGAAGCTAGCAGATAGGAGAGAACATACAGAGGGAAATTTATATGGAACAAATACTGAAACCTGGGACACAGCAGGCTGATTTATGTGTTTGTATATAAATCCAAGAATAAAGGAGACGTTTTATAGATCAACTCTCCATCATTTCTTTTCCCAGTGAAAATGAGAGGGCTTTGAATTGTTTCTAAGGCTTCTTCTATCTACGACTCTTAATCATTATAGGTGCTGAGGAAAGAACTCAATAGTTCCAGAATATTCAAGACAATTTCATATTGGGGTAAATCCAAAACTCTTCAAGGAGTCCTAAGTTGTTTGTTTATACAAACAGGGTCTTTGTATACAGCTTGGTGCTTGTAGATCTGACTGCCCTGAAAGTTAGCAATACATCTGTTTCAGATTCCAGGCTACAGCAGGAGGGTTAAGATGGAATTTCACTGTATAAATTCTTAGCTCACTTAGAACTTAAGGTATACAGCAGACTGCTGTCAAACTTAGCTTCACCTCTTGCCTCACGTTCACTTGTTTGGTTTATGAATATGTGCCACCACACCCAATTTTATTTTTTCGTTGTACTCAAACAGTATTAGTCAAAATATCATTTTAGAATGATAACACTCTGCTACTTATCTTTGTAAAGCTATATAGAGGCCAAAATAACTCACATCAGAATTTATGAACAATTTCATCGCTACATATTAAAAGCATCTAAACAGAATAGTCTTTTTAACAGAATAAGGTGCAAAGTATTGTATCTTTTTTTTTTTTGGAGTTTCTAAATGTAAATCATGTTCCAATCATTAGTCAGATTACTGCTTTTGGTGAATTTAGAAAACACGTAAGACATTTCATGAAAAAAAGAGTAGACTTTACATTGCACAACCATAGCAATAGTCCTCTGGAGAAGGAAACGCTGGGATGGTTGAGAACTTCTATTGGCACTGGTTACTTTCCAAACTCATTTCATGCCTATGCTTTCTGCTCTGCTGAAAGTAATGAAGAGTTTTGAGTATCTATGTAAGCTTGAAAGTCATTGTCCTAAGACAGAAACACAATTCAATCACAAGTCCCACAGTATAATGATATATGTTGGGATACTAGAAACCGGTAAAACACTAAGAAGATTGTTGTAATTTCCTTTTTAGCTAGAAGTAGGATGCACAATGAAATAAAATTATGTTTATTGTTAGTGGCTAACACATCTGTGGCTTCGAATGAAGGATATATTGCAATATTTGTCATTTCATAAGTAATATGCAGAAAAGAACAGAAAGCAGAAGGCAAAAAGACTGACTTAAGTTACAACACAAAGTACACTGTCAGGGAACTTGAAATAGGAATGCATTCTTTCATTCCTCTCAGAAATATGCTCAGCAATAGAATTATTTTTTAAACAAGCTATTGAAAATTAGGACAGTAAACAAATTATATGATCAATATCAAATTACAGTCCAAAATTATTTTAAAATTTAGTAAGATAAGGAAAGCCTCAAAAATAGCTGTTCTGAGTTGAGAGGGCAAAAAAATCTGTTTTCATTACAGTTGTCTTTTAAAAAGTTTTTGGTTTCATTTCATTTTTTGAAATTAGAATATAATTATATCAGTTCCCTGTTCTTTCTCTCACTGTAACCCATTCCTTCTTCACTCTCTCTTGCTCCTTCTAATTTATCTTTTTTCGCCTTATTCTTGGCGAAATTATATATATGATTTAAGGCTGACCTATCTATTTCAGTTAACCAATTAGTGATCCCATGTCTGGGGATCCTCTTCATTTTACATTCATCATTGTTTCCTTTCCTACAATTCTTTTCTTTTTTTTTTTTTTTTTGGAGTTAGACTTTGTGAGATTTTCATCTACCATGTTAGTACATCTATTGGTATTAGACTTGTTCAGGTCTTGTTCAAGCAGCCATTTTGTTTTGTCTTCATGTACAAAACTCTCCTGTCATTTATAGCAAACACAATCTCACATCAGATTTCCTGGTTTTCTAGTTCTTATAGTATTTTTGTTCCTTCTTCCCAGTGTTTCCTGATCCTAATTATAGGAGCAGTACTATCGACACAGCAATTGAGGCTAGGCACCCAAGATAACTTGACTGCTGCAGTTTGAAGAGCTGTAGTTTTTGTGATAACCTCTGAAGGGTGCTATTAGAGCTGCTTCAACTAATGCTGTAAATATTATAAATGAAAATCTAGAATGAGAAATATCAACTAGCAATGTCAGGAAAGCAGATTAAAATGTCAACTTATCTAGTTTTGTTAGGCTCCAGGGGAAGATATGTAAATATCATATTTTTGCATTTCTAAATATCATTAAATGTTGGAGGATTTTATATTATTTATTTCTATTGTCACATATATATCAGTCACATATTTTTCAATAAAACAGGTCCTAGTTCCAATTTAAGAACTAGGAATTGATGGATCTATGCAAATTGAAGAAAGAAGATTCCACAATACCAAATTTTCCTTAGTTTTCTTTTATGATAATCTCCAAAACTACTTTAACATATCTGTCATTTTACTTTTTCTCCTTCAACCCCTAAGACTCAGTGACAATTTTCAGTGAATAACAGAAGTTTCTCTATTCAAAACAACATAAATTAACTTTGAGGCTGTAGGTATTCTTATATTTTTCTCAAGGTGTCCTGCTTTCAGTCACAGAGTGTGCTCCGTCTCAAAATATACTAAATATATTCAGTCTGAATAGATACCCAGTTAGTCAAAGCTATGGCAGACCGAATTGCATTTCACTCTGAACTTTTTAGGTTGTTATTCTGATTTTGATATTTTTATTTCACAACATCGAAAATGATGTCAATGTTATCCTAAAGAAGTTCAGGGAGATTTCAAGAATATTCGCAAAGCACAAGAGATGCTTGTTTGGAAATATATGCATATACTGTCTGCATATTGGGAAAATATGCAAAGGAGTAAAAAAATGGAATTCCACTAGATTAAATAACAAGTTGCTTAGAAAGTCATATTTTTCCTAAAAATTAAAAGCAGCTATTGAAGAGAAATAATGAATCTCTCTATGTTATTTGTGTTAGAGTAGCTAAGAAACATATGTAATTGATGAAATCAAGAAAATCTAGGTGACAATTTTAAACTACTGTGTGACTATTTCTGAATTTTAGACTATCTCTAATTATTTTCAATTTCATTGTTATCCTCAATACCAGTTTGTCAAGATGCTTTGAATTCAATGGTTTCAACTGTGTAAAACTTGACAGCTTCAAAATTTTATGATATGCTTTGACATTAACTAATTAATTGGCAAAATAGATCTTCAAACAGAAGATACACAATTGAGAATTTCATGCGCTGTATTATAGTCCTTGATTCCCCCCACCCCACCCCAGCGAGGATGAAACACTGGATTCAAATAGTGTTCTTCTCATCATGAACACTCTAATTCTTAAGGGAATATTTTCTGGTCTCTTTCTATGGACACTTGCTTATAAACATGATAAATATTAATTACATAAAATCTGTAGAAAAACTCTGGAATGAAAGATGTCAAAATAATGGATGACCAATTAATAGGAAAAAACAAATAAAAGTGTCCATTCTTTTGTTTAGGCTGGATCATCCTAAAAAAAACAATCAGGAATAACTAGTAAAACAAACTTGATGATCCACTTGAAAAACCCAATAAAATTTCCCAACAAAGTGAGTTCTTATTCTTCTAAATCCTGAACACATTTTTACACTAATAGTGGTTTATACTAAGCACAGATTACTTTCCAAAATCCTATATGTACTCAACTATGCATTTTTCTTTTGTCCACTTATATTATTTCATTTAATACACTTTCAATTTTCTATAATATTTTTATTGGATAATTTTAATTTACATTTCAAATGTTATTCCCTTTCTCAGTTTCCAATACCTATACTATCTCCCATTTCCATTTTTCTATGAGGTTATTCTTCCACACATCAACCCACCCTTTCTGTCTCCCTCCCCTAACATTCCCCTTTACTGGGGAGGTGCCAAGCCTTGGCAGGACCAAAGGCTTCTCTTTCTTTTTGTGCCCAACAAAGCCATTGTCTGCTACATATGCAGCTGGAGCCATGGGTCTGTCCATGAGTACTCTTTGGATGATGATTTAGTCCCTGGGATGCTGATTGGTTGGTATTTTTGTTCTTATGGAGTTGCAAACCCCTTCCACCCTTCAATCCTTTCTCTAATGCTTACAATAGGGACCCTATTCGGTTCAATATTTGGTTGCTAGCATTTGCCTCTGTATTTGTCATGCTCTGACAGAGCCTCTCAGGAGAGAAATATATCAGGCTTCTGTCACCATGTACTTCTGGGTTTAGTGGCTGTAAGTATGTGAGCTGGATCCCCATGTTGGGCAGGCTCTGAATGGCCATTCCTTCAAACTCTGCTCTAAATTTTGTCTCTGTATTTCCTCCTATTAATATTTTGTTTCCTCTTAAAAGAAGAATTGAATCACCAGTGATTTGGTTGTACTTCTTCTTAAGCTTCAAGGGGTCTGTGGATTGTATCTTTGGATAATCTGAGTTTTTGGGCAAATATCCACTTATCAATGAGTGTATACCATGGATGTCCTTTTTTGATTGGGTTACCTCACTCAGGACAATATTTACTAGTTCCATTCATTTGTCTATGAATTACATGAAGTCATTGTTTTTAAGAGCTGAGTAGTACTCCATTATGTAGATGTACCACATTTTCTGTATCCATTCCTCTGTTGAAGGGCATCTGGGATCTTTCCAGCTTCTGGCTATTATAAATAAGGCTGCTATGAACCTAGTGGACCTTGTGTCCTTGTTATATTTTACAGCAGTATTTTCATATTATCCCAGAAATGGTGTAGCTGGGTCCTCAGTAGTACTATGTCCAGTTTTCTGAGGAACCTCCAGACTCACTTCCAGAGTGGTTGTACCAGTCTGCAACCCCACCAACAATGGAGGAGTGTTCCTCTTTCTCCACATCCTCACCAGCATTTGTTGACACCTGAGTTTTTGATCTTAGCAATTATGACTGCTGTGAGGTGGAATCTCACAGTTGTTCTGATTTCCATTTCCATGATGATTAAGGATTTTGAACATTTCTTTAGATACTTCTTAGCCATTTGATATTGCTCAGTTTAGAATTCTTTGTTTAACCCTGTACCCTAGTTTTAGTAGGGTTATTTGATTCCCTGGAGTCTAACTTCTTGAGTTCTTTGTATATATTTGATATTTGCCCTCTGTTGAATGTAGGATTGGTAAAGAACTTTTCCCAATCTGTTGGTTGCCATTTAGTCCTACTGATAGTGTCCGTTGCCTTATAGAAACATTGAAATTTTATGAAGTCCCATTTGTTAATTGTTGATGTTAGATTGTAAGCAATTGGTGTTCTGTTCAGGAAAATTTCCCCTTAGCCCATGTTTTCATGGCTATTCCCCAATCTTTCTTTAAGTAGTTTGAGTGTATTTGGTATTCCATGGAGGTCCTTGTTCTGCTTGGGCTTGAGCTTTGTACAGGGTGATAAGAATGGATGAATTTGCACTTTTCTAAATGCTGGCCTCCAGTTGAAAGAACATCATTTGTTGAAATGCTATCTTTTTCCACTGGATGGGTTTAACAACATTGTCAAATATCAAGTGATCCTAGGTATGTGGGTTCACTTCTGGGTCTTCAATCCTTTTCTACTTATGTACCTGCCTATATCTGTACTAAGACCATACAGTTTTTATCACTATTGCTCTTTAACACAGCTTGAAGTCAGGTATGGTGATTCCCCCAGAATGTATTTTGTTGTTGAGGATAGTTTGTGCTATCCTTAGTTTTTTGTTATGCCAAATGAATTTGCAAATTGCACTTCATAACTCTATGAAGATTCAGGTTGGAATTTTGATGGCGATTCAATTGAATCTATAGATTGCTTTTAGCATGAGGTCCATTTTTACAATATTATTCATGCCAATCCAAGAGCATGGGAGATCTTTCAATCTTCTGAGATCTTCTTTAATTTCTTTCTTCAGAGGCTTGATGTTCTTGTTAGACAGATCTTTCTCTTGCTTGGTTAGAGTCATACTGAGTTATTTTATATTATTCATAATAATTATGAAGGGTGTTATTCCCCTAATTTCTTTCTTAGCTTGCTTATCCTTAGGGTAGAGGAAGGCTACTGATTTGTTTGCGATAATGTTATACCCAGCCACTTTGCTGAAGTTGTTTATCAGGTTTAGGAGTTCTTGAGTAGAACATTGGGGTCACTTAACTATACTACCATATCACCTGCAAATAGTGATATTTTGATTTCTTCCCTTCCAATTTGTATCCCTTTGACCTCCTTTAATTGTCTGATTACTCTGGCTAGGACCTCCAGTACTATACTGAATGAGAAGGAAGAGAGTGGGCAGCATTGTCTACTCCCTTATTTTAGTGGGATTGCTTCAAGTTTCTCTTCATTTAGTTTGATGTTGGCTCCTGTTTGCTGTATATTGCTTTTACTATGTTAGGTATGGGCCTTAAATTCATGATCTTTCCAAGACTTTTAAAATGAAGAGGTGTTGAATTTTGTCAAATGCTTTCTCAGCATCTAATGAGATGATCATGTGGTATTTTCTTTGAGTTTGTTATATAGTGGATTACATTGACGGATTTCCATATGTTGAACCATCCCTGCTTCCCTAGGATGAAGTGTAATTGATCATGATGGATGTTCATTTTGATATACTTTTGGATTTGGTTTGAGAGCATTTTATTGAGTATTTTTGCATTGATATCCATAAGGGTAATTGGTCTGAAGTTCTCTTTCTTTGTTGGGTCTTTGTGAGGTTTAGGTTTGAGCAGAATTGTGACTTCATAAAAGTAACTTGATAGTATTTCTTCTGTTCCTATTTTGTGGAATACTTTAGATAATATTGTTATTAGGTTTTCTATGGAGGTCTAATAAATTCTGCACTAAATCCATTGGATCCTACTCTTTTCTTTCCTTTTTTTTTGGCTGGGAGACTTTTAATAGCTGATCTATTCCTTTAGGTGTTATAGGACTGTTTAGATTTTTTATCTGATGCTGATTTAAATTTGGTACCTGGTTTCTGTCTAGAAAATTGTCCATTACATCCAAATTTTCCAGTTTTGTTGGGTATACATTTTTGTAGTTGGATCTAATGATTTCTTAATTTCCTCAGATTATCTTGTATGACTCCCTTTTTATTTCTGAGTTTGTTAATTCGGATACTATCTCTGTGACCTCTGGTTATTCTGGCTATTGGTTTATCCATCTAGTTGATTTTGTCAAAAAACCAGCTCCTGGTTTAGTTGATTCTTTGTATAGTTCTTTTTCTATCCACTTGGTTGATTTCATCCCCGAGTTTCAACATTTCCTGCCATCTACTCCTCTTGTATATTTGCTAATTTTTGTTCTAGAGCTTTCAGTTGTGCTGTCAAGCTATTAGTGTTTGCTCGCTTCAGTTTCTTTTTGGAAGCATTCAGAACTATGAGTTTTCCTCTTATCACTGTTTTCATTGTATCCCATTCTTTGGGCATGTTCTGAATTCATTTTCATTAAATTCCAAAAACTGTCTCTAATTTATTTCTTCCTTGAACAAATTATCATTAAATAGAACATTGTTCAGCTTCCATGTATATGTGTGCTTTCTGTAGCTTTTGACAATATTGAAGAACAGTCTTAGTACGTGGTGATATGATAGGATGCAGGATATTATTTCAATCTCCTTTTTGTAATGGTTTAAATGGTCAGTTTTGAAGAAGGAAGCATTAGATGCTGAGAAGAAGGTATATTCTTTTGTTTTAGGATATATCTGTTAAATCCATTTGGTTCATAACTTGTTAGGTTCTCTGTCTCTGTTTAGTTTCTGCTTCCATGATCTGTCCCTTGATGGGAAGGTGGTGTTGAAGTCTCCCACTATTATTGTGTTGGTGTTTTTTTGTTTGTTTGGTTGGTTGTTTTGTTGTTGTTGTTGTTGTTGTTGTTTTAATGAATGTACATCCCCTTCTATTTGGAGAGTAGATATTCAGGATTGAGAGTTCATCTTGGTGGATTTTTTCTTTGATGAATATGAAGTGTCCTTCCTCAATTTTTTTTGATATCTTTTGGTTGTTAGTCGATTTCTTTTTTGATATTAGAATGCCTACTCCAGCTTGTTTCTTGGGACCACTTGCTTAGAAATTTGTTTTCTAGTCTTTTACTCTGAGATAATTTCTGTCTTTGTCACTGAAGTATGTTTCCTGTATGCAGAAAAATGCTGGTTATTCTTTACCTATTCAGTCTTTTAGCCCATGTCTTTTTTTTGGGGAGGGGGATTGAGACCATTGATTTTAAGAGATATTAAGGAATACTGATTGTTGCTTACTGTTATTTTTGTTTTTAGAGGTGGAATTATGTTTTTGTGGCTATCTTCTTTTGAGTTAGTTGAAAGACGATCTACTTTCTTGCTTTTTCTACGGTGTAGTTTCCTTCCTTCTGTTGAAGTTTCACATCTATTTTCTTTTGTATGCTGGATTTAAGGAAAGATATTGTGTATATTTGATTTTGTCATGGAATATCTTGGTTTCTCCATCTATGGTAATTGAGAGTTTTGCTGGATACAGTAGCCTGACTGGCATTTGTGTTCTCTTAGGGTCTGTATGACATCTTCCCGGGATCCTCTGGGTCTCATAGTCTCTGGTGGGAAATCTGGTGTAACTCTGATAGGTCTGCCTTTATATGTTACTTCACCTTTTTCCCTTACTGCTTTTAATATTCTTTCGTGTCTGTGTGTGTGTGTGTGTGTGTGTGTGTGTGTGTGTGTGTACGCACATGCGTGCGCGTGTGCATTTTGTGTTTTGACTATTTTATGATGGGGCAATTTCTTTTCAGTCCAATCTATTTGGAGTTCTGTAGGCTTCTTCTATGTTTATGGATATCTCTTTGTTTAGGTTAGGGAAGTTTTCTTCTATACTGCCTGGAGCCCTCAGGACAAAGGAAAAGAGGTGCACTCTGAGACTGGATTCTTCCAGTTTCTGCCTGTGCCTAGAGCTGACCTGGTGCGGCAGCTCTTTTTATCCTGGGGAGAGAGCTGGACTCTCAAAAGTGTGGACAATCCTGAGAGTACAGGTTAGAACACCACTTCTGCTCACATTCCTAGCTCAAGAGAAACCTGCTTAGAGCCATCTGGACACAGGAACCAGGGGCAGTTGAAGATATTTACTGGCCCTTTAAATTGGGAATCTTCATTCTCTTCTATACTTATTATCCTTAGGTTTTATTTTCTCATCCTGTTCTGAATTTCCTACTTGTTTTGGGTAAGGAGCATTTTGCGTTTTACATTTTCTTTGAAGATTGTGTCAGTGTTTTCTATGGTATCTTCTGCCCCTGAGAGTCTCTCTCCCATTTCTTGTATTCTTTTGATAATACTTGCATCTATGATTCCTGATATCTTTCCTAGATTTTCTATCTCCTGTTTGTCTCCCTTTGTGATTTCTTTTTGTTTCTATTTTCATATTTAGATCCTGGGTGGTTTTGTTCAATTTCTTCACTTGTTTCATTGGGATTTCCTGTAATTTTTTAAGGTATTTTTGTGTTTCCTCTTTAAGGGCTTCTGCTTGCCTACCAGTGTTGTCCTGTTTTCCTTTAAGGGAGTTTTTATGTTCTTCTTAACGTCCTATATCATCATCATGAGATGTTATTTGAAATCCAAATCTTGCTTTTCCAGTATGTTGGGATATCCAGTATTTTATTTGGTGAGAGAACCGGGTTTTTATGATTCCAAATAGTCTTGGTTTCTGTTGCTTAAGGTTCTTGCACTTGCATTTGCCATCTGGTCATCTCTGGTGTTAGCTGATGTTGCTGTCTCTGACAGTGACTTGACCTTCCTATAAGCCCTGTGTGTCAGCACTTCTGGAGACAGGTTTTCTCCCAGCAGGACCTGGGTATAGAGAACTGTGGCAGAGAGTGAGCTCTGGGTGCAGGCAGAAACTGGAAGGATCCCGTCTCAGACTGCCCCTGGTTCCTGTGTCCAGATGGCTCTAAGCAGGTTTCTCTTGAGCTAGGAATGTGAGCAGAAGTGGTGTTCTAACCTGTACTCTCAGGATTGTCCACACTTTTGAGAGTCCAGCTCTCTCCCCAGGATAAAAAGAGCTGCTGCACCAGGTCAGCTCTAGGCACAGGCAGAAACTGGAAGAATCCAGTCTCAGAGTGCACCTCTTTTCCTTTGTCCTGAGGGCTCCAGGCAGTTCCCTTGTACCTCTGCTCTCAAGTGTGTCAGTGCTCCTGGAGACCAGCTTTCTAAGTGCGGGATCTGGGTACAGAGAGCTGTGTCACAAGGTCAGCTCTAGGGCACAGGTGGAGACTAGGTCCTTCCTGTCTCTGTATGCTCCTAAGTTCCTGTGTCTATGGACTCCAGGCAGTTACTCTTGGGCCAGGGATATGAGCAGAAGTGGTGGTCTCCCCTGTGCTCCTAGGATTGTCTGCACTTCTGAGAGTCCAGCTCTTTCCCCATGGCTCCTGGGTACAGGGAGCTCTGCTCTCAGATGTGTCAGCCCTCCCATAGACCTGGTTTCAGGTCTGGGCACAGGCCTATATGTACAATTTAATGTTATCTTAAGAAAGGCTTCCAAGACTGGGAATTAAATCTGGGAAGTGTCAATCATAGCAATAAAAATCTTAAACATCAGATTACATTGATTAAATACCCTTTAAAAATGTCCCTTCCATTAAATCTGTATATGAAAGTATAAATAATATAGCTAATATAAATATAAGTGTAAACATAAGTATAGTTTTAGGTATAAATATAAAATAATATATATATACACATACATATAAAATATATGATGTGGAGAGTTTTGGGGGCTTCTTCTAAGAATTTGGCAAGAATTAGATATTGGGCTGGGAAAACAAAATAGACTCAAGGCAAATACATCCCAGGATTATATTCAATTGCTTGTATTTGGATCACCCTGATAAACCTCTAGACATAGTGACCATGAGACTTTGTTTATTGCCTTGTTTCCTTTGATCATTGTCCTGTTTGTTCCTTGACTACTTTGTGCTTTGTTCCTTGACTACTTTTTTATTCTTGTTTGTTCCTTGACTACTTTGTTTATGCCTTAAGGACTGACCATACACTTTCTATGTATTTAGAATGATATAAAAAACAGCCTGGAAAAAATATAAACTCACGTTCAATTACAGAACTGGCTGGGGTCCTGTTAGACTGTTGTCTAATTGTCTTTTTCTTTTTAATCCTTGATCTTTCCCTAGAAAACCGCTTGAATGACTGAGCTGGCTTGGTCGATATAATAATATTTAGTAACTACTTAGATATTTAAATATTTTTATAAGTTTAAGGCCACGTTCAATGTTAATATTTTATTAAGAGACACACCGATGTGTTTCCTTCTGCTTCTATGTTTCATTTTGAGGTATTTGTCCACTTGTTCTCTCCTTCCCTGGTCATGTTAACTTAGGTTCACAGGCTCTAGTGACAAATATCATTCTCTTTTTCTGTCTTGTTGAAAGTAGGTCTTTCTTTTGCCTGGCTCTTTTTAGAAAGTCTTGGATAATTTTTATTTTTTGTTTGAGTTTATATCACGTTCAATTCATTGTTGAATATTCCCTACATTTTCTAAACAAATAATTGGTTCTGTATACTTGGTTTCCTAGTAATTATATATTTCAGTACAAGGACCTATAATGCTGTTATAGCCATACATGTTTCTAGCCAATAAACTCTACCATATCCTTTTATTTAGAGGAATATCTAATTTGATGATGGGTCTATAGCATCTCCCCTATAATATATAATATAATTTATAATAATATAAATAAATTAACATGGTGAAAAGCAATATCGTTAGTATTTGTACCTGCCCAGCTTAATATCTTTGAATTAAAACAGTAGAGTACTCCTTATGTTATTTTATAAGACATGTAACTGAAATCAGTATACCGTTTTATAGATATATTCAAAGACAGAAATAAATGGAAACCAAAACTCAATAAATTATATAACAAGAGAGGGGTGAGGGTGGTATCAATTCTCACCAGGTTTGATATCGAGATATCCTAACATGTGAAAATATATGGAAGTGTCTCCTGGGAAGTGTGGCATATGCTATCATACTCTTCATTCACTTTTACACCAACAAGTTTTTTGGGTTGCCCCAGTAACATTCTGTGTCTAAAGAAAACAAGGAATAATCTTCCTGCTAATGTGTCATGCAGTAACTTCCCCCAGGAGCAAGATGATGAACACAGCACAAGTTTTCTTTTAATCCATTACCTCTCTTTTCTCTCCACTTTCCATATGCTGTACATATCAGGTCCCAGCCCTGTCTTCACAGAGACAGCATTCCACAGAGTCAAAACAGATTTCAATCTTTTAAGATTTGGGATTTAATTCTCCAGTTTTCCCAGGGATATTTGTTGTGGTGACACAAAGGCCCACATTGGTTAGGTTGAAAGGTTTAAAAAAACCAGAGAACTACTAAAGCTGATAAACAACTTCAGCAAAGTGGCTGGGTATAAAATTAACTCAAATAATTCAGTAGCCTTCCTCTACACAAAAGAGAAACAAGCCGAGAAAGAAATTAGGGAAATGACACCCTTCATAATAGACCCAAATAAAATAAAGTACCTCGGTGTGACTTTAACCAAGCAAGTAAAAGATCTGTACAATAAGAACTTCAAGACACTGAAGAAAGAAATTGAAGAAGACCTCAGAAGATGGAAAGATCTCCCATGCTCATGGATTGGCAGGATTAATATAGTAAAAATGGCCATTTTACCAAAAGAGATCTACAGATTCAATGCAATCCCCATCAAAATACCAATCCAAGTTCTTCAAAGAGTTAGACAGAACAATTTAAAAATTCATCTGAATAACAAAAACCAGGATAGCTAAAAACTATCCTCAACAATAAAAGGACTTCAGGGGAATCACTATCCCTGAACTCAAGCAGAATTACAGAGCAATAGTGATAAAAACTGCATGGTATTGGTACAGAGACAGACAGATAGACCAATGGAATAGAATTGAAGACCCAGAAATGAACCCACACACCTATGGTCACTTGATTTTTGACAAAGGGCCAAATCCATCCAATGGAAAAAAAGATAGCATTTTCTAACCAAATGGTGCTGGTTCAACTGAGGTCAACATGTAGAAGAATGCAGATCGATCCATGCTTATCACCCTGTACAAAGCTTAAGTCCAAGTGGATCAAGGACCTCCACATCAAACCAGACACACTCAAACTAATAGAAGAAAAACTAGGAAGCATCTGGAACACATGGGCACTGGAAAAATTTCCTGAACAAAACACCAATGGCTTATGATCTAAGATCAAGAATCGACAAATGGGATCTCATAAAGCTACAAAGCTTGTAAGGCAAAGGACACTGTGGTTAGGACAAAACGGCAAACCAACAGATTGGGAAAAGATCTTTTACCAATCCTACAACAGATAGAGGCCTTATATCCAAAATATACAAAGAACTCCAAAAAGTTAGACCAAGAGGGGAGACAAATAATTTATTAAAAAATGGGGTTCAGAGCTAAACAAAGAATTCACAGCTGAGGAATGCCGAATGGTTGAGAAACACCCAAAGAAATGTTCAACATCTTTAGTCATCAGGGAAATGCAATCAAAAAAACAACCCTGAGATTTCACCTCACACCAGTGAGAATGGCTAAGATCAAAACTCAGGTGACAGCAAATGCTGGTGAAGATGCGGAGAAAGAGGAACACTCCTCCATTGTTGCTTTGATTGGAGACTGGTACAACCATTCTGGAAATCAGTCTGTAGGTTCCTCAGAAAATTGGACATTGAACTGCCTGAGGATCCAGCTATACCTCTCTTGGGCATGTACCCAAAAGATGCCCAACATATAAAAAAGACACGTGCTCCACTATGTTCATCGCAGCCTTATTTATAATAGCCAGAAGCTGGAAAGAACCAAGATGCCCTTCAACAGAGGAATGGATACAGAAAATGTGGTACATCTACACAATGGAATATTACTCAGCTATCAAAAACAATGACTTTATGAAATTCGTAGGCAAATGGTTGGAACTGGAAAATATCATCCTGAGTGAGCTAACCCAATCACAGAAAGACATACATGGTATGCACTCATTGATAAGTAGCTATTAGCCCAAATGCTTGAATTACCCTAGATGCCTAGAACAAATGAAACTCAAGACGGATGATCAAAATGTGAATGCTTCACTCCTTCTTTAAAAGGGGAATAAGAATACCCTTGGCAGGGAAGAGAGAGGCAAAGATTAAAACAGAGACTGAAGGAACACACATTCAGAGCCTGCCCCACATGTGGCCCATACATATACAGCCACCCAATTAGACAAGATGGATGAAGCAAAGAAGTGCAGACCGACAGGATCCGGATGTAGATCGCTCCTGAGAGACACAGCCAGAATACAGCAAATACAGAGGCGAATGCCAGCAGCAAACCACTGAACTGAGAATAGGACCCTGTTGAAGGAATCAGAGAAAGAACTGAAGAGCTTGAAGGGGCTCGAGACCCCATATGAACAACAATGCCAAGCAACCAGAGCTTCCAGGGACTAAGCCACTACCTAAAGACTATACATGGACTGACCCTGGACTCTGACCTCATAGGTAGCAATGAATATCCTAGTAAGATCATTAGTGTAAGGGGAAGCCCTGGGTCCTGCTAAGACTGAACCCCCAGTGAACTAGACTGTTGGGGGGAGGGCGGCAATGGGGGGAGGGTGGGGAGGGGAACACCCATAAGGAAGGGGAGGGGGGAAGGGGATGTTTGCCCGGAAACCGGGAAAGGGAATAACACTCGAAATGTATATAAAAAATATTCAAGTTAATAAAAAAAAAAGAAAGGTTTAAAAAAATGTTATCAGAGTTGATGGGCCAAAGAAAGGATCTTAAGAATATTTGTATATTGAAATTTAATAAATTTAGGTATTAAGGCAAAGTGTTCTTTTTTTACTGTTAATATCATACTTAAAGATATAAATCAGCTTAAGGTGATTTAAGGATTATGAAGTTTAGCAGTTTATTTATTTAATTTTATGAACTAGCATACAACGATTTACTAGTTTCATTAATTCTTCGAGAAGTTCAAGTGGTATGTTTTTCTTACTTTATTGAAAATAGATTCTTCTACCACACAATACATTCTGACTACAGATTCCCCTCCCTCTACTACTCCAAGTCTCACATCCCTTCTCAAGTAGATTTCTCAAGTAGATTCTTCCCACTTGTTTCAGAAAGGATCAGGCTTGCAAATGATGACTACCAATCTTACCAAACCAACACACAAGAAAACAAGGCAAAAGCCCTCTCATGCTGTGGGTTGACCATGCAACACAAGAGAAAGAAGTGAGTTCCAAGAGCTGGGAATGGAGTCAGAGACACAGCTACTTCACTGTTAGGAGTTCCACAAAAACAGCAAGCTAACAGTCATAGCGCATATGCAGAGGACCTGTCATGTACGCTCTATGCTCGCCAGCTCAGTCTCTCTGAGCCCGTGTAAACTACATTCTCTTGAAATCCTCCATCGTCTCTGAGGTTTATAACCATTCTTACTCCTCTTCCAGGGGATTCCTCAATCTCTGTCAGGAGTCATGCAATGGAAACCTTTAATTTAGACTCTCTCTGATAATACCTGACTGTGGTCTCTGTACCTACATCTATCTGCTGCTGGAAAAAGCCTTCCTGATGACTGGACAAGGTGCCAAATTTTTGAGTATAGCAGAATATATTCAGGAATCATTTCATTTAAATATATATTTCTAATCATGTTTGGTTCTACCATTCACCTCTGGGCTATCTAGTCTCTGCTTCCTGGACATTCAGGCAGTATAGGACATGTTCTCCCTCTCCCATGTTAAACATTCTCTCTTTCCCTTCCCATAACTCTTCCCATATTCATGGTGACTCCCCCAAATTTATGGCAGCCACTTTTATTTGTTGCTATTATTTGTATAAAACTCACTATACACCAATTATGTCAATCCACTATTGCATGTGTGACAAAAATAACAACAACAAAAAACTTAAATCAGTCTCTGTTTCTGTCTTTTTTTGTTTGTTTATGTGTCTGTGTTGGTGTCTGTGTCTGTCTGTCTGTCTGTCTCTCTCTCTCTCTCTCTCTCTCTCTCTCTCTCTCTCTCTTTTCTCTCTCTCTCTGTCAGCACTGGGCTACTGTCAATAGTTTCTTAGCAACTGGTGAGAATTCTTTCCCCACTATCCCTCTCCATGCTGAGATTTTTGTCTTAGGATTGTGCAAGTCTTGTGAATACTGTCAAACTGCTGTAAGTTCGTATGTGCGCCTTCTCTGTTGAGTCTGGAAACAATGATTCTTCAAATCCCCAACAGCCTCTGACTCTTAGAATCTCTACTCTCCCTCTTATGGAACTCTTCTGAGTCCTGGAACTAGAGGCTGTAATTTATTGACAATAGTCTTATAAATGTATGACAGTAGGCTTTATTTTAGTGTTTCTAAGCATTTGAAAGTGGTTTCTATTGCACTACATTCTTTCCTTACAAGTACTAATTTAACTCAGATTAAGTAAATCAGGCAATTGAGCTAAGCAGACGTGTGTCTGTTGATTTTATGATGTTTTTCTCAATTGCACTCTGTTGTAATTAATTCTTCAGAACTAAAAACATCCCTTCATTTCAATCACGTCAAATACATAGTTACTCTGTTCAAATTTTTTAAAGACATTAAAGCAGCATAAAATGGAAGTCATGTAATTATTACACAATGCCTTTGCTTTTACAAACTTAACATTGTTTCAGGTGACAATAAGATCTGCTAGTGATATGAAAAGTTACATATTTCTTTAGATAGTATTCAATATATTGGGATGTATTTGCTGTGATAGAAGTTTTCTGTGTATCCTCCTGTGGTGTGACAGAAGACTAGAACTACTGCACCAAAACCATCATATTGTTTGTTTGTTTTTATAAAGGAAGCAGACATGTGGAATTATCAACTAGCTCTTTGAGATGCACAGACTTCCAACTTTTGGTTCATTGGTGCTAATTACATTTTGCACAAATTACTGTGGAAGATGATTCCTCTGATAGGTGATTGCAATCAGGATGGTAATATGTAATTTTGATTAATCAGGGAAGTTTGATTAATTTTCATGTTGATCCTAGCATAATCCCAGGCTAGAATGCGTTCTTATTTACTGTCACCGAGATGAGTAACAGCTTGTAGTGAGTCGAACATTCCTTAATATCACCATCAAACTTTGTTAAACTATAGATATCTAGCATTACTAATCATTCATAGGATTAATGTAAGTCAGTTTTAAGTTATTTCAAAATTCCACGTAGCAAAGCTCATTTTTTTGCAAAGATCAAAAGATCAATATTAAGTATGAAAGCAAAGATGTTTGGTAGAGCCTTTTTGTTAAGACTGTTTCCTTCCTTACATTTAGGCAATTGTTGAATTCTCAAAGTAATTTTCACTATCTATTGATTATTTTCAATTATTGTTATATTTGACTAATATGTCATAATTTTGTCTAAATTTATAGTGTTCTTTACATATTGATGGAATTGAGGTCTCAGTTTTATTCACTGAGTTTTAAAAATTGAATATAGGCAAACATAAGCATTAATAACTGAAAGTTAGATTTTATTTGATACTCAGCTTAATTACATGACAATTTTCTTTTTTTATTTCCATGTGGAGAAGTTAAATGAGAGAAGAAGAATTGAAGAGGGGAGGAACAAAGTCTGGTTATTGGGCCGTGAGTGAAAGGGGTGGAGAATAATGACAGAGGTACAGAGGGGAAGAGGGAAGAGAGCTGAGAAGAGAAGAGCAAAGAGAAAGATCATGACAATGTTCTTAATTTCAGTGGTTTGGACTGTTATTACATTGCCTTTCTTAATACTGTTAATTTTACATTCTACAATGTTGTCATTTATGGTAGGGTCTCTTTCTTTCTGAAAGTATTTGTCACTGTATAAGTACAAAATATTTTTTTATTATTCTTCACATGGAAATTAAAATATGTCCTAAAAATGCTTTCTATAAATATTTGGGTAAAACAGTATTCTTCTAGCTGTTCTTGGTTGATAATTATTTTTTTACTTCAATTGTAGTAATGTATCATATTTATATTTTCCATCAAATCAGCCCTCTATGGCCCATGACAGAGGCTGAGCTAGGCTTACTTACAGAGCTAACTGTGCAATGCTTGGGGGTCTAGAGTCTGCTAATTTCCAGGAGCAGAGTGTGTTTTACAATACACTATACGAGACACAAAACTGGTAAAAATGGGGAAAATTATTTCAATGATTAAATTTCTTAGCTTCTAAATATGTAAAAGAAAAATAGAGACAAAATAATGAGTTATTTGTATCAGAAAATGTTAAAAAGAGGAAAGAATGTTAATATACAGTTATCATACTGTTACAATGTAAAATGATGTGTCTCAAGAGGATAGCCAGCTGTAAAAGGGAAGCATGCATAAAGCAATATTATGATTTTTTTAAAGGTTTGGATTACAGGAGCATCTTAATGTTTATAAAATGATTGCAATAGTTTTATATCTTAAAAATGTAAGAAAGTAAAAGTACTAGAAATAAAACAATCCATACATTGTTTCAGAAGTGTGAATATATTAAATATTTTAATATTGCTGTAAAAATATATACTAGGAGTTCAGTGATAAATCATGTATTTTATTGAGTTGCTTATAGAAATGTGGAAAAAAAAAAGGAAATCAGTCTATGGAGAGCAAGGATGTTTTAAATTTAACCTGCAACACTGACTTTCGTTTGATACACTAATGTTAAGAATAAAGATGATGTTCACATGGGAACACTTACTCATTAACTCAGAGCAAAGTGCAAGGAGAGATGTCTCCAACTTCTGAGGTCTTCTTTGATTTCTTTCTTGAGAGACGTAAATGCAAATGTAGAAGATGGGGAAGGAGAAGTAGCCATAATCTGAGAGTAGGGAGAGAGGACAATGTAATCAGAATTTATCAATTAAGAAAAGAAGGGCAGTAATGGGGGGGGGATGCGGAGGGGAACAACTATAGGGGGGGGGAGTTAGAGGGATGTTGGCCCAGAAACTGAGAAAGGGAATAACAATTGAAATGTAAATAAGAAATACCCAAGTTAATAAAGATGGAGAAAAATATTTATTAAAAAATGGAAAATAATCAAACCCTGCACCTGAAAATTCATGAGGCAACTTGCCAATATCAACAATGGCCTTGTACACCTCAGTATGGACGTCCCTTAGAACCACCCATAAGCATTAGAGTATCTTGGCATGTTAAATGTGTCAAATCCAATTCTTTATTAAAGTAAATATATTTTAAAAAAGAAAACAATTTATAACCTATTAAAAATACTTAAAGTTCTGTTAGAACTAAAGCAAAATAATTAAGTAAAAAGAGGTACTGTTCAAAAATGAGAACATTAGTCATTTTTTTATAATGAAGATAATTTTCAACACCCTATTGTCCTCATTAAATTGTTCATTTCCTGTTGCTAGTCCCTGCCCTTGAATTTTTGCCAGGCATTTGCCAGAGAAAATCTCAAAGTGGTTCCATTTAAGACAAGAGAAGGAGATATCATATGACTTTACAGCCTATGTAAATGTTTGTTCATCTTTTCCAGTCACAAGAAGCTAAACAAAAGAAAGAATACCATTTTTTTTAAATCTTCCCTTGTCATTGAAGATATTTTAATCAGTAATGTACAGAGAAATTAAGTTAAATTTCCAATTGCCATCATTTTTTACAAGACATAAAAAACATAAGAAGAAAATATTCTTAGTGATTTTATTCTATTTCATAATTGTGATTGTCTTGACCAAGGAGAAGAGTAATTATTAGATGGTAAAAAGGGAAGTCATATGAAATCTTAATTACAGAAAAAGAAATCCTCAAATTCAGCAGTGAGAGCAAAAGGAAAAAAAAAAAGAAAGAAAAAAATCAACAAAACAAAACAAAACAAAAAACAGAATAGTGAAAACAATTCTTAACAGTAAAAGAATTGCTGGGGGTTGTTGCGGGGTATCACCATTCCTAACCTGAAGCTATAGTACAGAGAAATAGTAATAAAAAAACATGGTATTAGAACAGATACAGGTTGATCAAAGGAATAGAATTGAAGACCCAGAAATAAAAGCACATAATTCTATACACTTTATGTTTGACAAAGATGTCAAAAGTATACAATGGAAAAAGAAAGCATCTTCAATAAACGGTGCTGGTCTAACTGGCTGTCTGTATGTAGAAAAATGTAAATAGACACATATTTGTCACCTTGCACAAAGCTCAAGTTCAAGTGGATCAAGAACATCAACATAATACCAGATACACTGAATCTAATAGAAGAGAAAGTGGGAAAGAGCCTTGAACTCATTGGCACAGGAGTAAATTTTCTAAACAGAACCTCGATGACTCATGTTCTAAGATCAAGAATTGATAAATGGGAACTCATGAAACTGGAAAGATATTGCAAGGCAAAAGACATAATCAATAAGACAAATCAGCAACCTATACATTGAGAAAAAAAAATCTTCACTAACCCCACATCAGATAGGGGGAATAATATCCAAAATATTCAAGAAGCTAACCACCAAAAAAAGCCAAAGAGTCCAATCAAAAAAACTAGGTATAGAATTAACCAAGAATTCACAACAAAGTAATTATCAATGCCTGAGAAGTACCTAAAGAAATGCTCAACATACTTATTCATCAGAATTCAAATCAAAACAACCCTGAGATTCCACCTCACACCAGTGAGAATGGCTAAGATCAAAAACTCAGGTGACAGCAAATGCTGGGGAGGATGTGGAGAAAGAGGAACACTCCTCCACTGTTGGTGGGATTGCAAACAGGTGCAAACACTCTGGAAATCAGTCTGGAGGTTCCTCAGAAAATTGGACATTGCACTACCTGAGGACCCCACTATATCTCTCCTGTACATATACCCAAAAGATGCTCCAAGATACAACAAATACACATGCTCTACTATGTTCATAGCAGCCTTATTTATAATAGCTAGAAGTGGGAAAGAACCTGGATGCCCTTCAACGGAGGAGTGAATTCAGAAAACGAAGTACAGCTACACAATGGAGTACTATTCAGCTATCAAAAACAATGATTTTATGAAACTCATAGGCAAATGGATTGAACTAGAAAATATCCTGAGTGAGGTAACCCAATCACAGAAAAACAGCCATGGTATGCACTCACTGATAATTAGATATTAGCCCAAAAGCTCAAATTACCCAAGATACAATCTACAGACCAGACCACATGAAGCTCAAGAAGAAGGATGACCAAAGTGTTAATGCTTCAATGCATCACTCCTTCTTAAAGAGGGAACAAAAATATTCATAGGAGGGGATATGTAGCAGAGACTGAAGGAACAGCCTTTCAGAGCCTTCCACACATATGGCACTATATATATATATATATATATGCCACCATGGATATATATATCCACCAAAACTAGATAAGATGATAAGATTGATGAAGCTAAGAAGTGCATGCTGACAGGAATCTGATATAGATGTCTTCTGAGAGATACAACCAGAGCATGTCAAATACAGAGGCAAATGTCAGCAGCAAACCATTGAACTAAGAATGGGGTCTCAATCAGTGTAGTTTGAGAAAGGATTGAAAGAGCTGAAGAGGGTTACAACCGCATAAGGGCAACAATGCCAACCAAAAAGAGCTCCCAGTGATTAAACCACTACCCACGAACTGACCCATGTCTCCAGTTGCATATGTTGCAGAGGATGGCCTTGTTGGGCACCAATGGAATGAGAAGCCCTTTGTCCTGCCAAGGTTGGACCCCCAGTGTATGGGAATGTCAGGGAGTGACAAGGGGGTGTGGATCGGGAGGGGAACACCCTTATAGAAGAAGGGAAGGGGTTGGGATAGAGGGGTTTTGTCTGGGAAACTGGGAAAGGGAATAACATTTGAAATGTAAATAAAAATTACCCAATAAAAGAAAAAAAATTAAAAAAGATACATTTAGAATAAAAATCCATATGTTCTCAGTTCCATATTTTAAGATTCTTCCCTAATGTTAAATTAACATTAATTACAACTATAATGTATTTAGGCTACATTTAATTATATCTTCTATTCTAATACCTAATAGCCAATCTTACAACATCTACATATCTCACCATCTACGGTGATAATACCAACGGAAATTATAGTTTTATACTGAGTATTAAGTGTACTTAGACATTACTATTTTTACATTATCAACTTTTTCACAATAATTTTATAGTTAATATATTTTCACAAGAAATAATTATCTGTGCTTAATACCCTTCAGAAAAAGAAATTCATTGAAAAATGTGATATAATTGAAGAGGGGCTTAGATTATTTTCTGACCTTTATTTTAGTATTTTTTCCATGGTCTACCTACATTTCTTTCTTTTATATATTATAAAATAATATTATTTTAATATTATAAAATAATGTTTTTCTCAATACTACCTTAACTCACTTTGTCATTTGCAATTACAGTAATCAAAAATAAATAACAAATGCTTAAATTACCTTCCTACTGTATGATTGTAATAGTTCACACCAGGGTAGATTTTATTTCTACAAATCAAATCTGAACTTAACCAGATCATTCTGTTAATGTTTAAAACCCATAGAAAGTATGTTCTTTGCTCACATTAGAAAAATAACAAGCACCTGGTAAGCCATGGAATGAATCTTCTGTACAACAAATATTTTAATACCCAAACATGAAAAGAAATCACACATGCAGCTGTATAAACTAAGTCAACTACCTGACATTTTGGACTGAAAGTCTGACCGTAGAGGCCCCAACAGAAGACATTTGACATCTCTTCTCCAGATACCAAATAAAATATGTTAATGAATGCCTCCCATTGGGAAGAGGATCAGATACAGAAGTTCACTGATTGTTGGAGATTCTGAATAGTCTAAGGTTTACATAAAATAATAATTAGAACATGAAGGAGTGAGGTACACACAGTAAGAAGTTGTAGACTTCCTGGTTGATCATGTAGTCAGCGAAGGTATTGTAATGTGGTTCAAATAATTTGCATCCCTTCAAGGAGACACTCTCCCACTCATAAGATGGCTTGCCTTTAGACGTCAGTGGTACCATCCTAGAAAGTTGTGCAAAATGTTAGTAAGTTTAATGTACTGGAATGCACAGTGACTGCAGGTGTAGCACAATGCTTGTAGCTCTTTAGGGTGTAGAACAGCATACTGTAAAAACTGAAACTAAGTTGCTGAATATCCCATATTTCTTGTGCCTTAAACTTTGCTGAAATATGAGATGGACACTTCCAGAAATTAGAATGCTTATACAGTTAAATATAAGTAACACTCAAAGTAAAAGGGACATTCAAGCTGACTCTTCGAGAAAAATGCTTTTATCTCATTTTGCTCTTGTACTTTGATGGACGTTTTGCATGTGTGTGGTATGTGTGTGCACGTGTGTGGGGTATGTATGTGTGTTTCAATTCTTTTTTTGGTTTTACTGGTATGAAATTATTTTCTGTGTTTTCTTAGCTGTAGTTAATATCCCTGCATTAGGATTTTCCTTTTTAGTATCTTCTGTAGGATCGAGTGTGTCGATAGAAATTGTTTAAATTGGACTTTGTTGTGGAATATCCTGTTTTCTCCATCAAGTCAGATGAATTTAGAATCATGTAAAGGATACATGGTTTGGTCAATCTACATGGGTATTTTCAGCCTCCCACTTGAGAAATTTCTGCCACTTGACTGAGCAAGGGGAATGAAATAGTTACCAATAATCATCCCATTCTTTCTTCTTTACTAAGAGGGATTGCATTTCCCTGACTTGTTCACTAAAAGGAACTACGTCTCTTTTAAAACATTTTTTCTTGTTATGTATATATTTGGTCATATAAATGAGAAAAGCAACAAATACCATATTTTATTGAAGATAAAGCAAAGACATATAATGCATACTATAAACAAGGTAATTACAGAAATATTTTAAATGACCTTGGTACCCAGGTGTAACATGCTGACTATAAAAGTGATTTAACATACTTGTTTTAGCATTGTCGACCACATTTAGAAAGGACCATTTGAATTTCATTTTTTTAATTTTTTTATTAGATATATTTCTTTACTTTATTTCAAATGTTATCCCCCTTCCTGGTTTCCTGTCCATAAGTTCCAATCCCCTCCTCAGCCCCTCCCCAATGCAGGTATTCCTCCCATACATCCTACTTACTACCCCCCATATTATCCTGCACTGGGGTCCAACCTTGGCAGGACCAAGGGCTTCCCCTTCCACTGGTGCCCTAACAAGACTATTCTCTGCTACATATGCAGTTGGAGCCCTGGGTCAGGCCATGTATAGACTTTCGGTAGTGGTTTAGTCCCTGGAAGCTCTGGTTGGTTGACATTGTTGTTTTTATGGGGTTGCAAGCTCCTTCATCTCTTTCAATACTTCCTCTAATTCCCCCCAAGGCAGTCCTGTTCTCAGTTCAGTGGTTTGCTGCTAGCATTGACATCCATATAGAATATGCTCTGGATGTGTCTCTCAGGAGAGATCTATATCTGGTACCTTTGAGTACACATTATTTAGCTTTAGCAATCTTATCCAGTTTAATCAACCAATCATATATATATGCAAAAGTTTATTATATATCTTTATATAATGTGGGGCAGGCTCTGAATGGCCGTTCCTTGAGTTGCTGCTCTAAACTTTGCTTCCATATCCTCTTGTATGGATATTTTTCACCTTTTAAGAAGGAGTGGGAGAATCCCCATCTTGAGCTTCCTGTGGTCTGTGGATTGCATCTTGGGTAATTGAAGCATTTTGGCTAATATCCACTTACCAATGAGTGCATACCAAGTGTGTTTTTCTGTGATTGAGTTAGCTCACTCATGATGATATTTTCTAGTTCATTCCATTTGCCTACGAATTTCATGAACTCATTGTTTTTGATAGTTGAGTAGTACTCCATTGTGTAGATGCACCAATTTTTTTAATCCATTCCTCTCTTGAAGGGCACTGTGTTCTTTCCAGATTCTGGCAATTATAAATCAGGCTGCTATGAACATAGTAGAGCATGTGTCTTTCTTTTATGTTGGAGCATCTTTTCGGTATATGCCTAGGAGAGGTATAGCTGGATCCTCAGGTAGTGGAATGTCCAATTTTCTGAGGAACCTTCAGACAGATTTCCAGAGTGTTTGTACCTGTTTGCAATCCCACCAACAATGGAGGAGTGTTCCTCTTTCTCCACATCCTCCCCAGCATCTGCTGTCACCTGAATTTTTTATCTTAACCATTCTGACTGGTGTGAGGTGAAATCTCAGGATTGTTTTGATTTGCCTTTCCCTGATGTTTAAAGATATTGAATATTTCGTTAGGTGCTTATTGGCCATTCGATAATCCTCAGCTGAGAATGTTTTGTTTAGGTCTGTATTTTTTTTTTTTTTTTTTTTTTTAACTTCTTCAATTTTTTTTTTTTTTAATAGTATTTCTTATGTACATTTGGGTTATTTCCCCCCCTTCCTTATGGGTGTTCCCCCCCACCCTCCCCCATTGCCGCCCTCCCCCGACAGTCTAGTTCACTGGGGGTTCAGTCTCAGGACCCAGTGTACCCCATTTTAATAGGGTTATTTGGCTCTCTGGAATCTAACTTCTTGAGTTCTTTGTATATTTTGGATATTAGCCCTCTATCAGATGTAGGATTGGCAGAGATCTTTTCCCAATCTGTTGGTTGCTGTTTTGTCCTAATAACAGTGTCTTTTACCTTACAGAAGCGTTGTAGTTTTATGATGTCTCATTTGTCGGTACTTGATCTTAGAGCATAAGCCATTGATGTTTTGTTCAGGTAATTTTTTTTTCAGTGCCCATGTGTTCGAGACTCTTCCCCACTTCCTCTTCTATTAGTTTGAGTGTATCTGGTTTGATGTGGAGGTCCTTGATCCACTTGGACATAAGCTTTGTAACGGTGATAAGAATGGATCGGTTTGCATTCTTCTACATGCCGACCTCCAGTTGAACCAGCACCATTTGCTGAAAATGCTATCTTTTTTCCATTGGATGGTTTTAGCTCCTTTGTCAAAATCAAGTGATAATAGGTGTGTCAGTTCATTTCTGGGTCTTCAATTCTGTTCCACTGATCTATCTGCCTTTCTCTGTACCAATACTATACAGTTTTTATGACAGTTGCTCTATAATACTGCTTGAAGTCAGGGATGGTGATTCCCCCAGAAGTTCTTTTATTGTTGAGTATAGTTTTTCTCTATTCCAAATGAATTTGCAAATTGCTTTTTCCATCTCTGTAAAGAATTGAATAGGAATTTTGATGGGGATTGCATTGAATCCATAGATTGCTTTTGGCAAAATGGTCATCTTTACTCTATTAATCCTGTCAGTGTATGAGCATGGAAGATCTTTCCATCTTCTGAGATCTTCCTCAATTTCTTACTTCAGAGATTTGAAGTTCTTTTCATACAGATCTTTCTCTTGTTTGGTTAAAGTCACACCAAGATATTTTATATTATTTGGGACTATTGTGAAGTGTGTCATTTCCCTAATTTCTTTCTCATCATGTTCATCCTTTGAGTAGAGGAAGCCTACTGATTTGTCTGAGTTAAATTTATACCTGGACAATTTGCTAAAGTTGTTTATCAGGTTAAGTAGTTCTCTGGCTGAAACTTTGTGGTCAATGAAGTACACTATCAATCATATCATCTGCAAATAGTGATATTTTGATTTCTATCCCTTCAATTTGTTTCTCTTTGACCTCCTTTCACTGTCTGATTGTTCTGACTAGGAGTTTGGGTACTATATTGAATAAGTAGGGAGATAGTGGGCAGCCTTGTCTAGCCCCTGACTTTAGTGGGATTGCTTCAAGTTTCTCTCCATTTAGTTTGATGTTAGCTACTGGTTTGTTGTATATTGCTTTTACTATGTTTAGATATGGACCTTGATTTCCTGATCTTTCCAGGACTTTTATCATGAAGGGGTGTTGAATTTTTTCAAATGATTTCTCAGCATCTAATGAAATGGGTGTGGTTTTTATCTTTGAGTTTGTTTATATAGTGGGTTGCATTGATGGATTTTTGTTTATTAAACCATCCCTGCATCCCTGCGATGAAGACTACTTGATCATGATGGATGATCATTTTGATATGTTCTTGAATTTGGTTTGCAAGAATTTTATAGAGTATTTTTGCGTCACTATTCATAAGGGAAATTGGTCTGAAGTTCTCTTTCTTTGTTGGGTCTCTGTGGCGTTTCAGTATAAGAGTAATTGTTGCTTCATAGAAGGAATTTGATAGTGCTCTGTCTGATTTCATTTTGTGGAATAGTTTGAACAGTATTGGTATGAGGTTTTCTATGAAGGTCTGACAGAATTCTTCACTAAACACATGTGGTCCTGGGCTCTTTGTGGTTGGGAGACTTTTAATGACTGCTTCTATTTATTTAGGAGTTATGCGGTTT
The DNA here is from genome assembly GCF_011064425.1 of Rattus rattus. NCBI lineage: Eukaryota > Metazoa > Chordata > Mammalia > Rodentia > Muridae > Rattus > Rattus rattus. Next base: position 72,116,564 of record NC_046158.1, read on the forward strand.
TTTAAATGGTTTATTGTTCCTGATTTAACTTCTGTACCTGGTATCTGTCTAGAAAATTGTCCATTTCATCGAGATTTTCCAGTTTTGTTGAATATAGGCTTTTGAAGTAGGATCTGATGATTTTTTTAAAATTTCTTCAGAGTCTGTTGTTATGTATCCCTTTTCTTTTCTGTTTTTGTTAATTTGTCTCGTTAGTCTGGCTAGGAGTTTATCTGCCTTGTTGATTTTCTCAATGAAGCAGCTCATGGTTTTGTTTTGTTTTGTTTTGTTTTGTTTTGTTTTTGTTTTGTTTTGTTTTGTTTTATTCTTTGTATAGTCCTTTTTGTTTCTACTTGGTTGATTTCAGCCCTGAGTTTGATTATTTCCTCCTTTCTACTCCTATTAGTTTTATTTATTTCTTTTTGTTCTAGAGCTTTTATGTGTGTTGTCAAGCTTCTGACATATCCTCTCTCCTGTTTCTTTTTGCAGGCACTCAGAGCTATGAGTTTTCCTCTTAGTACTGGTTTCATTGTGTCCCATAAGTTTGGGAATGTTGTATCTTCATTTTTATTAAATTCTAAAAAGTCTTTAATTTCTTTCTCTATTTCTTCCTTGACCAAGTTGTTATCGAGTAGAGCATTGTTCAACTTCCACGTATATGTGGCCTTTCTGTCATTATTGTTGTTATTGAAGTCCAGTCTTAGTCTGTGGTGATCTGATAGAATGCATGGGATTATTTCTATCTTCCTGTATCTGTTGAGGTCTGTTTTGTGACCAATTATATGGTTAATTTTGAAAAAGGTTCCATGAGGTTCTGAGAAGAAGGTATATCTTGTTCTATAAATATCTATTAAATCCATTTGGTTCATAACTTCTGTTAGTATTTTTACATTTCTGTTTAATTTCAGTTTCCTTATCTGTCCAATGATGAGAGTGGGGTGTTGAAATCTCCTACAATTTTTGTGTGATGTGCAATCAATATGTGGTTTGAGCTTTAGTAAGGATTTTTTTTTTTAGAATGTAGGAGCCCTTGCACTTAGCACATAGATATTTAGGATTGAGAGTTCATCTTGGTGGATTTTTCCTTTTATGAATATGAAGTGTCCTTCCTTATCTTTTTTAATGTCTTTTGGTTGTATGTCAATTTTATTTGATATTAGAATGGCAACTCCAAATTCCGTCTTCAGGCCATTTGCTTGGAAAGTTGTTTTCCAGCCATGTACCCAGAGGTACTGTCTGCCTTTGTCTCTGAGGTGTGTTTCCTGCATGTAGCAAAATGTTGGGTCCTCTTTAGGTATGCAGTCTGTTAGTCTTTGCCTTTTTATTGGGGAATTGAGTTCATTGACATTGAAAGATATTTTGAAATAGTGACTGTCACTTCCTGTTATTTTCATTGTTAGAGTTGGAATTATGTTTTTTTTTCTCTTTTGGTTTCATTGCAAAGAAATTATATTCTTGCTTTCTGTATGATTTAGTTTCTCTTTGCATTGGGAGGTTTACATCTACTATTCTTTATAGGACTGGATATGTAGAAAGATATTGTGTAAATTTGGTTTTGTCATGGAGTATGTTGGTTTTTCCATCTATGTTAATTGAGAGTTTTGCTGAATACAGTAACTTGGGCTGGCATTTGTGTTCTCTTATGGTCTGTATGACATCTGTCCAGGATCTTCTGGCTTTCATAGTTTCTGGCGAAAAGTCTGGTGTGATTCTGATAGGTCTGCCTTTATATGTTACTTGACCTTTTTCCCTTATTGCTTTTAATATTCTTTCTTTATTTTGTGCGTTTGGTGTTTTGACTATTATGTGACAGGAGGTGTTTCTTTTCTGGTCCAATCTATTTGGAATTCTGTAGGCTTCTCAATGTTTATGGGCATCTCTTTCCTTAGGTTAGGGAAGTTTTCTTCTATAATTTTGATGAATATATTTACTGGCCCTTTGATTTGGGAGTTTTCACTTTCTTCTATACCTATTATCCTTAGGTTTGATCTTCTCATTGTGTCTTGGATTTCCTGTATGTTTTGGGGTAGGAGCTTTTTGTGTTTTACATTATTTTTGACAGTTGTGTCAATGGTTTCTATGGTATCTTCTGCCCCTGAGATTCTCATTTCTATCTCTTATATTCTGTTGGTGATGCTTGTATCTATGGCTCCTTGTCTCTTCCTTTCTATATCCAGGGTTGTCTCCCTTTGTGCTTTAGTTATTGTTTCTATTTCCATTTTCAATTCGTTCACCTGTTTGATTGTGTTTTTCTTTAATTCTTTCAGGGATTTTAGTATTTCCTCTCTAAGGGCTTCTACTTGTTTACTTGTGTTTTCCTGCATTTCTTTAAGGGAGTTCTTTATGTCTTTCTTAAAGTCCTCCATCATTGTCAAAAAATGTGATTTTTAAATCTAAATCTTGCTTTTATGATGTGTTTGGATATCCAATATTTTCTTTGGTGGGAGAACTGTGCTCTGATGACATCAAATAGTCTTGGTTTCTTTACCTTTGGTTCCTGTGCTTGCCTTTAGCCATTGAGATGTCTCTGGTGTTTGCTCGTCTTGCTGTTTCTGAGAATTACTTGACCCTGTTTTAGGCCTCTGTGTCAGCACTCCTGTTGAACTGTTTTCCTGTTTTCTTTCAGACTTTTCTGAGAATAGGTGCCCTGATTTCAGTTGTGTGGGCACTCCTGGAGACTGTCTTTCAGCTCTAGGTGTGTGTTGGAATCAAAGGGTCCTGCCCTTGATTGTTCCTAGTTCCTTGTACCCAGGGGGTACAATTGGTACTAGGTGATTCCCTCTTGGGTATGTACTGTGGGCAGAGGGTAGTCTCCTCTGATTTCTCAGGAGTGTCCACACTTCTGAGGGTCCAGCTCTTTCCCCCATGGGATTTGGGTGCAGCAAGTTGTTTGGCCATTTCAATTTGGTCCTGGGCAGACCAGAACCATGGGTACTGGCAGCTGTCTGTTCCTTTATCCCTGTGTCCAGAGGCACTCTACAGTTTCCCCTTGGACCAGGGATATGGGCAGAGGTGTACAGCGGTGGCAGTCTGTCCTGCGGTCTCAGGATGTCTGCACTCCTGGGTGTTCAGCTCTCTTCCCCTTAGGATTTGGGTGCAGATAACTGTGGGATGGTATCAGTTCACTTCTGGGCAGAGCCAGAAACAGGAAATGTCCTGACCCTGAGGACTTCTGCCTCTGTGTATCCTGAACCTACCAGGCAGGTTACTTGTTGCAGAAAAGTGAATCTTACCTCTGCTTTCAGCTGCGTAGGTGCTTCTGCAGACTGTCTTCCAGTTCTAGGCATGGGCAGGAATCAAAGGGTCCTGCCCCTGATTGCTCCTAGGTCCTTGCACCCAGCAGTTACTGTTTGCACTATGCAATTCCCTCTTGGGTCTGGACTGTGAGCAGAGGATAGTCTCTTCTGAATTCTCAGGGGTATCTACACTTCTGAGGGTCCAGCTCTCTCCCCCACAGGATTTGGGTACAGGGAGCTGTTTATCCAGTTCAGGTTGGTCCTAGGTGCAAACCAGAACTTCAGGTACCGGCAGCTGTCTGTTATTATATCCCTGTGTCCAGAGGGACTGTGCAGTTTCTCCTTTTACCAGGGATGTGGGCTGAGGTGTGCAGAAATGGCAGTCTGTCCTGTGGTCTTTCTTTCTTTCTATCTTTCTTTCTTTCTCTCTCTCTTTCTTTCTTTCTTTCTTTCTTTCTTTCTTTCTTTCTTTCTTTCTTTCTTTCTTTCCTTACATTTTCATTTTCTTATTTATATCCCAAACAATGCATCCCTTCTGCCCCCCCTCCCAATTCTCATCTGAGAGTGTACTCCCCTCCTTTGTCTTATCCTCCCAACCTTTCACATCAAGTCTCTGCCAGGTACTGTACATCTATTCTCACTGAGGCAAGATAAGACATTCCTGTCAGGGAACAGATACCATATGGCTACAGCTTTAGAGAGAGTCTCTGCTTCTGTTCTTGGGTGGGGGGGAGTACTTGGAAACTGCTGCATGTCTGATACATATATTAGGGCCTCATTCCAGCACATGTATGTTCTTTCGTTGGTGGCTCAGTCTCTGACTGTTCCAAGAGGTCCAGGTTAGTTGGTCTGTTGGTCCTTCTGTGGGGTTCCCATCCTCTTTCAGGACCTTCAATATTCCACAAATCTTCCATAAGAATTCCCTAACTCTGCAAAGAAAATAGAGTATCATTAATGATGTCAGGGAAGGTAGTTTTGCATGGTCTTAAGTTGAGCTGGTCATTAACTGGACACTCCATAAATCTCTGCTGCATCTTAGTCTCTGTGACAAATTTTGAGTCAAAAAATTTGTGGGTATGTTCATGTCCTCTACTGTGTGTCCTGCTTGGCTACAGGAGGGGCCCTCTTTGGATTCCAAGTCTTTACTTTTAGGCATCTTGGGTTTGATATCCACATTGACTCCTGGAAATTTTTTAATGAATTTATACTATTCCATAGTATATTGGTAAAAAAGGAATCAATGCTTTATACCTATCAGTGACAAACATTTTCTTTAATAAATTTCCTTGAGTCATCATCCAAGTTGATGCAGGGATCAATAGCTCATTAGTTTGCATTGTTTTTAATATTTCATGATTCGAAACATATTCATCTATTGCAGATTAAGTGGTGAGATTTTCATTTACATTACTATGAAAATAAATCTATATTTCTCTTAATTTTTCTATAATTCATATACAAAGTATTTTATTTATTTATTCTTTTGCATACTGACTGCACCCGTCTCTTCTTCCTCTCCTTCCTATCTTACCCTCACAAATTCGTCCTCACATTACCTCCTTTCCTTCTCCCCAGAGAAGGCGAATCATCCCTTGGGTGCCACGTTATCCTAAGACATGACATTGCAGCCCAACTAGGCACATTCTCTCCCACTGAGGGATGACAGGAATTCTCCTCCTAGGAGAAGGGAATACAGAGGCATAGAACAGAGTGTACCATAATGTGCATTTGCTACTGATGTGTAAGTAAAGTCTAAGTATGCTCTTTGGTTGGTACTTTAGTCTCTTTTAGCTCCCTTGGATCCAAGTCAGTTTACTCTGTAGGTCTCCTGTGGTATCCTTGACACCTCCACATCCTTCAGTCCAATCCCCCATTCCTTCACAGAGCCAAACATCAGGAAGAGCTCTGTGAGCTTCCTTTCTTTATCCTTAATAGGTCAGTGGGTTTGGATTAATCAGAACACACATTTATGAGTTTAAAACAGCTCTCCACCGGATGTTCAGGCTTTCATTTGCACAGACTCCAAAACAAATAAACAAAATTACAAACAAAAACAATACAGAAAACAAAACAAAAACAAACAAAAAAGGAAAGTGTAGAATTCCCTCTCATGCTCACTGCTGTTTTTCCCTACAATAAATATTGTCAAGCTAAAAATACAATTATATTTCAGAATGGGTTGTTTTAACTTTTACCATAAGAAACTTTCTTCGAGCATATCCACAGAAGTTACTTGAGAATCACTTATAGTTATAACATTTATTTTCTGAAAAATGAGAGAAAATTTTAATGGCTAGTTTTATTTTTTGCATGGTCAAACATCAATGGTCACATTAAATAACAGACATCTCTTGCCTGGAGAGTGAGAATTAAACACAATAAAAATGTTTGGTGTAATGTCATTTAATTATGTTTTCAAGGAGATAAATTTACTGTATTAAAAATACAATTATTAGAAAACCATTCTTTTCAACCAAAGGAGTTGGTTTTTGATAAAATAATAGTGAAAAGATTCAAAGTACTTGTATTTTGAAAAGTAAAGCATGATAAATTGTGTTTATAAGTGAGAAGACAAATCCTCTTTCTTACATATTCTTTCTCAGTATGAAGCTGCTGTTTTCTGCAACAGGTGCTTCTCAGGGAAGGAAAACGATGGAAATGAATATTTCATGGTACAAATGCATTCAATTATTCTATCCGTGTGGTTGTTTTATGAATCTTGTGCATATTTACTTAAAAGATAAAAATGTGAATTTAGAAAGAGAAGTCTTAATGTGTAAATTATATGAGAAAATGGTAGACAATTATGTTGAAACAAAATTAAAATAAAGAGAATTGATTTCCAGGTTCTGTTCTGTGTTCATATTTTTAAATGAGAATGCAATATGATTTGTCTCTGATAATTTTCCACTACTTAATTGGAAAAAAGTTTACTGCTTATATTTGAATTAAAACCTTAATGTTTCAAGGGAAGCATGTTTAGCACTTCAAAACACTTGTATTGATTCACAATGTTGCCTCAGTACATTTTTGTATCTGTTGTAGCTAATGTTGTCATGATTGTTAACAAAAATCTTTTTCAGATGAACAACAGTGTTTGGAACATACTGATGGGAAAGGACAGTCATTGATTTTGACAGACTAAAACTCACTGGTTTGGTATAGTCCATTCATCCTGCTAACTCTAGGAGAAAGGCAACCCTCTTTTACCATGTGTTGAGGCCAACCTCATCTTGTGATTACATCATGGCTTTTCTCCATCTTCAAAATCATCAGTGTTCATTGCTTCTTATCATGCTACTTCCTTCCAAAATTAATGGGGTCCAAGTCCTCTTTATGCTTTTAATATACAGGTTACCACATTACAATAACCTAATAATCACCCCTAGATTGTTAACTTTATAGTACATGTACAGAGCCCTCGTTTGATAAAATATTGAATTCACAGCACCTAGAGAAGGGCATTGGACATATCTGGTGCACTTATGTATTCTTATGTTTATCATATTACATGTATAAATAGATTATTTAAACATTCTTATTTTATTTATTTAAGGTTCTTTATAACAACAAAGTGATATAAATAAAATAAAAGAGTACATTGTTACTTTGATAATTTGATTTGAGCCCGTTTTACTTAGCTTGCAGTCTAAAACTGCTGTAACCTTTGTTGCCATATTTTTGACTGTATATTAAGTTAGAAAAAATATTAAATCTATTACTTGCACTAAAATTGCATTGAGTGTATTAATAGTTGGTGATGTTTATAACTAATTTTATAAATATTTTATTATAATTATCTCTATTTCACCTTCCATTTTGTTATGGCTATTGATACTGCCATTTTTCAGGTATTACTTATACACCCATTTCCCATTTTGTGATAGTTGTTTTTTGTTTTTTGTTTTTTTGTGGAAGTCATCATCCTGGTGTTTTGTCTCTTTCTTCCCCTTCCGTAATATATCCTGAGTCATGGATGTGGGAGGCATGTTTAGCATGAAGTGTTGATCAATTTTTATGCCCATGGTCATGCTAACTATATATACATATAGTTATACACACACACAAACACACACACACAAACACACACACATAAACACATAAACACACAAACACACACACAGACACACAGACACACAGACACACACACACACACACACACACACACACACACACACACACACATATATATATATATATATATGTAAACTATCTATAATTTTAGGTAAATATAAAACAGAAAGACTCCTTGTAGCTTTGTCCGACAAATATGGTGCTATTTTCTTTCTTCTTCTATATTAACTTCCCTCTCTATGTACCCAATTGAAACTTTTCCCCCAATTTTTCTGTTTCCTGCTTCAAGTCGCATGTACCCTGCTATGTTTCAATCATCTGCATCACACTGTGGTCATTTTATATTTTCCTAATTTCTGTGAATACTCCATATTTTATACTCATATTTGAAGTTTGTTATCTCAGGAAAGAGAGAACATACAGTGTTTTTCTTCTGGGTTTGAGTCACCTCAGTGTAATTTTTTGTAGACTTACCCATTTATGTGTACATTTTGCAGTTTTTTTCTTTACAAGTAAATATTACTCCATTGTATATATTGCCTAATTTTTATTATTGTTTCATCTGATGAAGATCGTTGGTGCTTTCTAGGTATAATCATTTTATAGATTTTTTTTGGTAGTGGATAAATTAGTAAAGTATATTTGCTACAAGAAGAGTAAATTTATTGTGAAGCTCAACAGATTACATTGAGAACACCTATGCTAACTGTATAGATGTTTGAATTGCACAGAGTTTGGTCTCATCAACTTATGCATATGATTTTTTGAAGATTTTTTTAAAATAGCATACACAAAATTAAAAATACAATTATAATTTATAAACTATATTTTAACTAAAATTAGAGTATGTTATGTGCCTCAAGGATGTAATTATATCCTTATTCAGATATTGCTTATTATAAAGTCATAAATCAATAATATATCTTAGTTACTGAAAACGTGATGGTCATTATTTTATATATGAAAACTTTTCAAATAGTTATCACTATTTTATTCAGTTTAATTACTGATAAAGTTGAAGATTTGAAGTCATCTGATCCAGAGATGCTATAATTAGTGGCAGTTTTATTCCATTTTGTCAAACTGTAACCCTTTGTCATGTATCCAATAAACATGGTTAATTACTTTTTATGAACTCAATTTCAGACACCTTCTCTTAGTTGCCACTTAGTAGGGTTTTCTTGTACTTTGAATTTCCTGTTAACTTTTTGAAGATTTCTTTGAACTCACTCTATGTGATAAACTATACTATCAATTCTGTACTGTTTCCTGTGAATTAGCTTACTTCTTGCTGCTTCTTTATCATTTATATTTAAAATTCACTTTAGAACTCTTGACAGCCCACAATTACAAGTGGAATTATGCTAGATTCCTTTAAGGGGAAGAACATCAAGGTAAATTAAATTTTATTCGCACTTACTTGATTTTCTGTTGTTTTTCTGATCAGTTCTGTAACATTTACATCTTTATAGAAATTTATTGCATATGTTCTATAAAGTACTACATTTTTGTTTGGTTTTCAAGAAAAAGTTTCTGTGTAGCTCTGGCTGTCCTGGAATTCTCTCTGTAGACCAGACTGGACTCGCACTCAGTGATCTACCTGCCTTCTCCTCTCAGTGCTGATACTAAGGTGTGTACTACTTTTCTTGCTGTTGCAGAATCATTCCAGGTTGGTAGTTGTGTGGTGAGTTTATTAGTCCTGTATGCCCACTGACATGCCTTTCAGAATTTGCTTTTTTCTATACCCTCCTTACTTTTTCTTTAAATTTTATTCCCTTGTTTTCTGGTTATAAAATATGACCACATAGGGTCATTTAGTATAACCTCCTATATCAGATGCAATGGTAAGAGTAGCCCAATCTCTTTTTCCTTGGACAACAGTATCACCGACTGAGATCTGGGTGATGATTGCTAGTGGTATGTGATCACTTATAGTTCTTGCCCTTTTATTAAAGTGACATGTCTATAAAACCATTCAAATATAGCAAAGTAAGTAAGTTTGTAATAAATGTAGTTCTACTTCCACAAAATCAATGATATATGTGTGTACTGAATATGTGCTGGTATTGTCTTATTACCATAAATATTTGGAGTAACTACTATTTACATAAGATTTATGTTATATTATTTATGGGCAGTTACACAGAGAATATTTAAGGTACACTGAATAAGAATATAATAAATGCAAATATTAATGAACTTAATTTTACATAAGAGCAGTAAGCATCAGCGTATTCTGTTTGTGATTTATGGAACCTAGTTCTAAGATAAATGTGTATACTAATTTTTTGTGTACAGTGATCTAATAGGTGTTAAGGTAAACATGAATTCATATTGGTATCAACAGACATATATACTGTATGAATCATTAGACCTTACTACTGGCTTTTGCTGTAAACTCTCAGATAAATGTGGTGAAATACTATCAGGTACTCATTAATATAAGTCTCTTTCTCTATTATATAAGCACTGTCAACTTGCCTGGTGGAGAATAAAAATGAAGAACATTGCCTGAATCATGTACGGTTATATTTGTTTTACTTGTATATTTTAATAAACTCCTTTCATTTTCAAATTTATATAAGTCATTACCTTATTCCTGAAGCAATTCAGAATGATTGTTATATATATTAGCAACACACCGGGTATTTTCCTGTAGATTATGAAAACCGTCTATAACTACCTTCTATATTACTTTCTTATAATTATATACATTGCTTATTTATTGGTGCTTTACATATATGTTTGGACCCAGGCAAAGGTGCATATTTTCACAATTTAAGGATCATATCATTTGTTTTCAGAATCCTCATGATTTCTTTTAATCTTTTCCAATTACCGACCACTACAATGTGAAATTGTAATTCTGATATATGTTTACTTGAATTATATGTAGTTTTGCTTGAATTCATGGAGAGCTTGCCCTGCTATTCTTTTCCACAATGATATACATTTCATATCCAGTCCACCTAAGTATTTCATGGATTGATAGGCCATGCATTATTGCTGCTCAGAAGTAGTTCATTGTGTTGATATACCACATTTTTCTATTGATATATAAAAGTGTATCCTGGTTCTTTCAATGTTTATAATTATAAATAAAGCTAGTACAGTTGTTTGTATGTAGCATCTGGGTGAACATAGCTGTCAATATACGCAAGTACCTATAACTGTCATTTTAAACACTTTTTGTTCTTTGACTATTTTTGTTTGGTTTTATTAAAAATTAGCTGTTAGTTGTTTCACTTCTGACTACCCTCTCCTATGCCCCTCCCTCTTGGTTTGAATCTTATTGCGAAGTTCCCTCTTACCTTTGTGTTTTATTATGTTTGTATGATCCAACAATTTTTATTAGAATTGCTTGTGCTAATAGGTGCATGTAAACACTTATTTATCAGGACATAGTCAACTTTCTAGTAGCTACTCGACTGAAGAAAATGATACTTCTTCTCCAACATAATTAACTGCATGGTTTTATGCCATATAATAGGACCATTTAACTTCATCAAAACCTGCCAAATTGTCCTCCCAAGGGACAATACTATTTCTTTTTCTAAACAGCCAGATTTATTTTCAACATTCTTATACTAGTCAACTTTTGTATTATATTAAAACACTTACTGAGACATGTAATGTCTTTGTAAGGTTTAACAATGATACAAAGTACCTTATTTGACAATTTAATACATATAATAGTGAATGTTGGTCACGTTCAATAACTGTCTTCAGTTATCCTTCTCTCTGTTCCAATGAATCTCCTTCTTTTCCCAATTTCCGCCCTCCTCCTTCTATGTCTTTTTTCCTATGACTCATTGTGTTTAATTAAGTTTGTTAGCATGGGAAGAGATGAGGTGTGGTTTAATAGGAGAAAGGGAAAATTTCCAGTGGTCTTCTTCCCTTAGCAACTATAAATGACCATTGGCTCTCTGAGAATGTGTGGAGACTCATGAATACTTCTCAGTGATGAAATGTTGGTTGTCCCAGTTCTTATGCCGTTCTTGTTTGTGAAGCTACAGCTCTTGTTAGTTCATGTCTGCAGCAGCCTTGTCATGTTCAGATGAGCATATTTCACAGCACTTCTTTACATCCACTGGTTTTCAAGTTTTATCATCTCTTTTTCTGTTATGGTATCCCTGTGTTTTGGAGGGGTTATAGAATGACCTATTTATGGCTGAACTTTCAACTGCTACTTATTCTCAGCAGTTTGCCAAGTTACAAGGCTTCATTAATCACCACTCGCAGCAAAAGAAAACTAACTTTTACAAAGGGTAAAGGAGACAATAGAACATGAGTAAAAAGATATATATTAAATTTTAAGATCAGGGAAAGTGGTATTCGATATAGTCACATCTTTGCAGAACTAAAACCTTACTCATCATTTAAAATTAAATATTATGTCGAATGAGTACCACATCATTTTATTTTCCCTCCCCCTTTTATTTAATGGCAATCTGTTTCCATTATTTAACTCCTGTAGCTGTAATATGTTGCTGGTTTCACATAATATTTGCAAGGGAAATTTACACTATTGCTTATGGCATAAATTCCAGTTTTGTTTTTTGTTTTTTGTTTTTTGTTTTGTTTTTAGTTTTTTGTTTTTTGTTTTTTTTTTTTTTTTTTTTGTTTTTTTTTTTTTTGTTTTTTTTTTTTTTTTTCGGAGCTGGGGATCGAACCCAGGGCCTTGTGCTTGCTAGGCAAGCGCTCTACCACGGAGCTAAATCCCCAACCCCTAAATTCCAGTTTTAAGGCTGAAAGACATTTAGTTTTCTGCATATCCTACATTATATTTCTTCATTCATTTCCTAATTACCGCAGAGGTTATCCAACTCTTGGGTGGCTAAGAATAGTGGTGCTGTGCAGACTGTTATGTAAATATCCTTTGAAGATCCTATTTTTAACTTCTTTGGACATAAACTCAAATGTTTGAGTGTAGAGTATTGTAGCAATTATTTGCTAGTTGTGTCCAAACCATCAAGTTATTTCACATGATAGCTGCATCATTTTATGATCCTCTCAAGGATATAAGGACACCCATTTATTTCACATTCACTCTCTGGCCAGTGTTATTTAATATTTGCAGGTATTTTTATCAGATTGTGCATACGTATTACATTCATGATAAGTGATATGTAGTATATTATCACAGTTTTTTGATTACTTTAATATCACTGGTAAGATATTAGTGTAAGTGTTTGCCCATGTTGTCAACATTCTATGTGTTCTTGTTATACACTAAATCACATTGAATACATCAGCTGCCAATAAGTTAATAATTGTGAACTTTCATTGTGAAAAAGATGACAGTTCAGGAGCAGCACCATCTGAACACTAATGGATGTTGTAGTTATGGTTATATCTAAGACATTTGATCTAATGTTGAAATTTATTTCATTGGTTAACATTTTTACATTTCTTGGCTATTGCTATCTGCCATGGCTTCAAATGTAACTGGCCTTAAAATGATAAAATGAATTACTATATCATTTGATTATAGAATGATAAAAATAATATCTCATGTACATATTACCTACAGCAAGCAATAAATAATTTCAAGGAATTTAAAAAGAATAGAGACTGGAAAAGGAAAGCTTCCTCAGTCATTGGCACTGGGAACACCAGAAATCATGCAGTTGGTCAAAACTGATTCAAACATCTCATCCAGCAAACACTCCAACTCAATTGGATTAAAGACCTTAATGTAATGTATAGGATCCCGAAACTCCTGGAAAAAGAGAGTAAGTGCTTTTTGGCATTGACACAGGTGGGGAAAAGTCTGCAGATTGAAGAGACAGCTGTGCATTGGAGAAAACCTTTGCAAACGGTCCATTTGATGAATGATGATTTCTGGCACTTAAGGACCTCAAGGCAAATAGCAAAAAATTAGAAGACAAAACCCAATTAATCCAGTTAATCAACGGGCAAACTAATTGGACATTTCTTGCTTGCCTGTTCTTTTAACTAGTTCTTTGAGAATTTCATACAATGTGTTTTGGGAATATCCACCCACCACCCAACTCTTGCTAGATTACCATGCTTCCCTACCCCTCTTTATAAAAAATGAACAAACAAACAAACAAAAAACCAAAGAACAAACAACCACTCAAGTCCAATTTCTGATACCCATATACTTTTGGGTATGTTGCCCTCTCCTGGAGCCTAGTAAACCTACCAGGAGCTTAAACTTGAACATAATCTCTTTCTCCCAGTAGCTACCTGTCACCAATGTCTCTCAGTTGGAGATGGTCACATCCTCTCCTTAGGCTGAGATTTTTGTCTGGCTTGAGTTTATGTAGGTCTTGTACATGCTGTCACTACAGCTGAAGGTCCGTATGCATAATTGCTCTGCTGTGCCTAGGAAAACATTTTCTTGTATTCAATCCTTCTGCCACTTGAACCTCAGGAAGAAGGGATGTGGCACAGATTTCTTGAGGAAAATAAAAACACAAGCAAAGGAGTAGATAATAAAGTTGCTTATTTCTAATGATCAAGGAAATGCAAATCAAAGTCACAGTAAAACTTGGATGTGTTCACAGTTCCGCCCTCAAATGAATAAACTCCTGAGATTAATCCTCAGACTCAGGAATATAAAGAACATGATATATATTTTTGGTTATTTTTCTGTCAGCTTGACAAAGTCAGTCGTCTGGGAAGATGAACATTTGTTTGAGAAAATGCCTGCATCAGGTTGGCCTGTAGACAAGCCTGCGGATATTTTCTTGATTAATACTTGACATGGGAGAGCCCAGCCCACTATGGGCTGTGGTCACTCTTGTTCGTGAGTATAGGCTATGCAAGCCAAGAGCAGCAAGCTAGCAAACAGTCTCTTCCATGCTCCCTGCTTCAGTTCCAACCTCCAGGTTCCTGCACTGCCTGAGTTTCTGCCTTGACTTTCCTGAGTAATAGATGAACTTTATCACAATGATTGGAAGCAAACAGACATAAGTCACCTCACTAAAGTTAGAATGACTATTGTCACAAAGATTAAAAAAATTAATGTATAAATATATTGTGTGTACCCACAATGGAATAATTTTCAGTCATTAAGAAAAGTTCTCTTGTGTACTCTTATAAGAATTTAAAATTTTTGTATTTTAAAATTATAATTTCATCATATCCTTCCTCCTTTTCATCCATCCAATTCCCTCATATACTCCTCCTTGCTTCATTGTTCGAATCATGGTCTTCTGACCATATACTTTATTAATTGTTGTGCTCAGTTTGCCTAATGTTACATGCATGGATGTTTTTTAGGATTGATGATTTTATAAACGATAATTGAAAAATACTAATAATAGGGTAACAGTAAGTTATAGTTACAGTTTTTATTTAAGACAATTAATGTACTAGTATTTTAAGACTTTTAAAATGTTAGACAACACTTTTTACACACTTTTCATTTCAATTCATTACCCTGAGTCTTATAGGCATGAAATTATTTTGAACAAGCAGCAAGTGCTCCAGCTCCTGTGGCTCTGAGGCTCTGGTTACCAATAGTAACACTATTTTCAACGTGAAGTTTTTCAGACACAGTTAAATATTCATTGTACTTCAGTATGTTTAAAAATATTGTCACATTTAATTTTTACCAAATGTTTCAGAATATTTATGCAGCCCATAAATACATATGGAATAAATAAATACATTCAATGGTGCAGCATTTTATAAGACAATGCTAATTTAAAATTTTTGAATAATCTGTGTATTAGTAGATTTTTTTAAGGAAGAGAAAACAACTTTGTGTCATAGTATCTGTCGTTTTAAAACTAAACTCCTTTTCTAATGAAAGCTGCTGCCTCTGCAAGTATAGAAATCAACACAAACACTTTTACAGGCCTCTAAGATCCATAAACTACTCACCAAGCATGAGGAGCTTTTCGTCTAAGAATGCTCAAATGGATTATAAAACAATACATTACTTTTATGTTCTCATGGACCATTAAATCTTTTTAAATGCAGTATTCCTTTGAATCAGTAAGCTTTGAGTATGCCAAAATAGAGGTACTGACTCTTGCTTTCACTGCAGTAAAGTGCTATTATTCAACTGCTTCTCTTTTCTATCCTTACCTCCACAAACAATAATTTATTAGCTTAGAAACATCAAAATGCACATATATGTCTTTTATGTAAATCAAAGAAAGTTTTAAAATCTAGTACTTTTTAAATTAATGTGAAAATTGGATGTATTTCTAAGATGTCTTGTTGAAAAGAGACATGGCATTTACCAAAATGATTGAATGCTTGAATATCATAGATTTAATTATTTTTACATCTTTTAAAAATTAACATTGAAAAGAAACATCTGTTTGTGATTAAACTGTGATGCTATTCACAAGATATACGAAAGTTTTACTCTGATAACTGTGGATATGTCCTTATACTGAAATAATTTTTGACTAACTAATAAAGTATAAGATCATAATAAACTTGATAGTATTTTTGTTTCATTTCTGTTGATGTGACAAAACATCTTAACCAAAATTAACTTAGAGGAGTTAAGGGTAGAGTGAAGTAAAGAAAGAAGGTATGAACAGAAACTGTTAGGCAAGTCTTTTTTCTGACTCCCCCAGCATTTCACTCATATGGAGTAATGACTTCATAGTCAAAGATATACTCCACAGAGACTGAAGAGGACCTTGCCCTTTAGCTGACTACTAGAAGAACTTAACTCTGACTGCTTGTATACAGATGGTTCTACTCAGAGTGATCTCTCCTTTCCTACATCAATTCAAAACCAAAACAATCTCCTCTAGACATGCTTAGAACTCAATATGATATAAGTTCAGTTGAACCTTTCTGCTCAGACAATACTAGGATAAGCCTATTCATCAGGTAAAGGTGAGCAAGAAAATCAGGATTTAAAGACAAATGACTGTTATGGTTAGAAGGGAAAAGAGACATGGTTAGGATATTTCACATACACCAGACATCTGTGAGATAGAGGTAGGCTATCAGAATCAGGATGGAGGCAAATTTTGAGGTTGTACTGCCACAAGTTCCCCAATACTTGAACTTACCTGAAGATAAAAAATACCTGAAGATGAAATTACCTGAAGAGATAAAGATAAAGTCATCCAATGACTTTAAAAGGATTGTGGAACTGCTAGGATTCACCAGCATCTGCTATCTAGAACTGGGAGGGAATAAATGGAGTTTCTCTTTCTTTTATTGAAAATAGAGGTTTTTTTTCTCACTTAATATATCTTGATAATTTTCCCTCCTTCTACACCTCCCAGTTCATCCCCACATTCCTTCACATTCAGATGTTCTTCGTTTCTGCCTTTCATAAGAAAACAAACAAAAAACAAAAAAACAAAATCAAAACCAAAACCAAAAACCAAAAATATCCGGGTGTATACTCTGACAATGTAATTACCAATAAATATAAACTTATATTGTGGAAAAAAAGCAACAACAAAAAATTATAAATAAAAGAAAAAGAAAAAGTAAAATAAAAACTAACATGTGTCTAAGGTATGAAAATATAATAGGTAATATTATATAACAACATATTATAAAATAGTATAATTAGATTTTTATAAATATATAAATTATATTATATTTATATAACATTTATATAATATAAGATAAAGAAAATACTTTATATAAATATGTATTCTATATTCTATACTATCAATATGTAATAATATAAATTAGTGATATAATAGATTATACTAAAGCTAACATATCAGCATAGGACAAAATAAACAAACAAAAGTAAAAGAGCCCAAGAAACAAACAAGAAATATTTATACAGATAGAGACCCACTCAGTCATACCATACACTAAACTGGAATTCAAAATATATACCTAGAAGTATATATTACCTGTAGGGTAAAAAGACAGAAGAAAATACATATAAATAAAATATAAAAATAAAATTAAAGTGAAAGATAAAATAAAAAGGAAAGTTCTAATAGGATATTATGAGCCTAGGATCCTCTGAATATGCTACTGAATTTGTTTTCTGTTGGCCATATGATGTTGGATAGACAGCCTATTCTAAGAGTGATCTATTTCCCCAAAGAAACTCCCTTAGAGGAAAGTAAGTTTTCACTTGAAAGTGAATATCAATTCAAAATTGTTTTTGAGTTCTGGATGGGGGCATCTGTCCAATTCTTTCAGTTCTAAGCCCCCATGACGTGCAGACCTGTAAGACCCTTTGCAGTCTGTTTCAGACTGCTGATCTCAGAACTTCGTGAATTCATATGTGTATCTATTACGTTGGTTTAGAAGGCTCTATTTTTGGACCCTCTTTCTCCTTTGTATTTTCTGCCTCATCTTTTATCGGATTCAGTGAGACTTGAAGGGAGCAATATGGCAGAGACATATTTAGAGTTTTGTCTTTGAAGGCATCTCACTGTGTAACATCTGGGTCTCTGTACGTGGTTTCATATGCCTCAGAAAGATACTTTTTCCTGATTGCTGAACAAGTCATTTATATATGAGTATAACAGAATACCATTAATGGTCATTTTATTATAAAATATTTATTATAAAATTTTGTTATAAAATGCTTGTTGTTTGTTTCTTTGCTTGTTTTTTAATTGCTGTATTTAGTTGTTACCTAGAACCCTGGGCTATCTAATCTTAAGTTCTTGATCTCCTAAGCCGTGTAAGCAATGTTAGATATGGGTTTCGTATTGTGGAATAGAACTTAAGTCAGATCAGAGATTGGTTGGTTATTCCAATAAATTTTATATCGCTATTGTACTAGCATATATTTCAGGCCAGAAACTACTGTAGAGGAAAGTGATTGTGGCCGGTTGGTATTTGTGGTTTTCCTTTGGTAGCATGCTGAATACCTCCTCTAGCAAAGAGGATAAAGTCTTTATGTAGGCACCAGCTTGACATCTTCATGTTCAGTGAGCTGTTTACGTGTTGTCTTTTGCAATCAGGACTTGCCTTTAGTGTGTGGAAAGCAACCACATACTTTCATAGTCTCGGGATTTCTGTGGTTTCCTAAGGGAGCCTTTGGTCAACAGTTATTAGATATAACCCACGACAGTACTGGAAGTTTCCTTTAGTGAAAAGAAGGGAAGTTACATTTGGTGGCAAGAGATGTCCAATTGGAGCTCTGTCTCTGTCTAATGTATGTGGTTGAGCAGATGTCTCTGTGACAGGATAAAGAAATCTTTGGATTTATGCCCAACAGTGATATAGCTGGATCTTGAGGTAGATTGCTTTCCATCTTCCTGAGGAAATTCCATATTTATTTCCACAATGTCTGTACAAGTTTTCACTCCCAACAGCATTGGAGCAATGTTCCCCTTACTTTACAACCTCAGCAGCATGAGCTGTCACTTGTTTTATTCATCTTGGCCACTTTGAATGGTGTAAGATAAATCTCAGAGCAGTTTGGATTTTCATTTCCCTGATGACTAAGCATGTTGAGCACTTCCTTACATGTTTCTCCTTTGATAATCTTCAGCTTAGATCCATTCTCTATTTTTGACTAGCTTATTTGCTTTTTATTTGGGGGCATTATTTATATATTTTGGATATTAGCTCTTTCTTGGAAGTTTAGTTGATAAAAAATATTTTCCCATTCTGTAGGCAGCTGCTTTGCCTTAATGAGGGTGTCCTTTGTCTTAAAGAAGAATTAGTTTTCATTATGTCACGTTTATTATCTGTTGATCATACTGCCTGTGCTACAAGTGTTCTGGTTAGGAAGTTTTTTCCTGTACCATTCTTCAAGAGTATTCCCACTTTCTGGTCTATCAGATTCAGTTTATCTGATTTCATTTTGAGGTCATTGACTTTTTTGGACTTGAGTTTTATGCATGGTAATAGAAATGAATTTCTTTAAATTATTTTACATGCAGCAATCTAGTTTGACTAGCACTTTACTGAAGGTACTGTCTTTTTTTCCTGTGTGAATTTCTATCTTCTTTATTAAAACTAAGAATTTCACAGGTATGTCTGAGTCTTCACTTTGATTCCATTGACCTACATGACTGATTTTGTACCAAGTATATTTCATTTTTATTACAAAAGCTCTGTGGTAACTATCCTATATTTCTTGTTATTCTTTTGTTTTTGTCATTTTGGCTATCCATATAAAATTGAACGTTGTTCTTTGAAGATCTGTGAAGTAGTGCGTTGGATCTTGATAGAGATTGCATTGAATTAATAGATTGTTTTTGGTAGGATGTAAGTTTTTACTACATTAATTCCACTGATACAGGGACTTCAGAAATCTTTCAATCCTTCAATATATTTTGTCAATTTGTTTCTTAACTGTTTTAACATTTTGTCACATTAATCTTTCACTTACTTGGTTCAAATTACCACAGTATATTAAATAAAAGTGGATCTTAGCCATTCTATTCATAGAACTTTAAAATGGAACTCAGGAAAACTGCAGTAGTAGTCAATGAATTGCTATTACCTCTAAATACACATGCTTATATGTGGTAAGAATTGTTTTCAACAGCCACCTGTGCTTGGATGGAGCATAAGGCCTTAAATCTAAACAAGAATTTTTCTAACTTTCACAAATGTCTCCAACCTCAACCAATGAGTAAATATTTATTCTTCATAAAACTGAAACTCTCAAACTGGTTTAGGTGATAAAGAAGATCAAATGTAAGTCATGAGACATTATGTATTATAGATATCCAGAAGCATACTAAGCATATAGGTATATAGAAACATGTCATATTTTTTATTAATTCACCTAAGAAGACATTCTTAATGATATATTAAATTTGGTATATTATAAGCTTCCTGCAGTGTCAAATATGATATATTGAATATGGAGTATTATTTCTACTTGTTTAGCAAATATACCCATACCAGTTTATAGTAATCATAATGATTGGATGTTATGATAGATTCCTAAAATTTCAAAATAATAGTGCCTTGATATTTCATGTCTGCCCCCTATTGTATATTTAAGACATAATATAAATATTGTTTTTAAATTCACATTCCTGGCACTATTCTAAGCACATATTGATGAGAATGAGTTTTCCAGTACCATCTTCTTATATTGTATTTTTTAGTTGAAATTCCTTTTATAATATCTATTATAACTTCCACAGATATACTAACATTTTCAATTTCATATCTGTTGACATATCAGTTTAATTATCATGGATTCACAAGCAATCATTTAATTGATTCTTCATAAACAATGGAGATCAAGACAGGTACTCAATGAGGCAATAAACTGGAGGCAGATGCTGATGTAGAGGCCATTGCAGAGTGCTCCTTCCTGGTGTGTTTATTAAGAAATGCTCATCCTGCTTTCTTGTAGAAGCCAGGGCCAGTATCCCTGGAATAGAAACACTTACAAGGTGCTGGGCCCTAACCCATCAATTACCAATGATGCGAAGGAGATGGGGACTTATAGACAGGAAACTGGGAAAGGGAATAACATTTGAAATGTAAAAAAAGAAATATATCACATAAAAAATAAAATTTCAAAGAAAAGAAAAAAAGAAAAAGAAAGAAAAGGAAAAAAAAAGAAGATGCCCTATAGATGCACTGTAGGGAAGCCTTAGCTCAAGTGATGGTTCCTTCTCCCAGTTGACTCTAGATATTTCAAGTTGACACAAAATTAAAAAGTGGAAAAGGAATAGCTTATATTTTTCATGCAAATAGCTATTCATGGAAGGTTTCTTTGTTCATTAGTTGTTTACTTTGTTTTGTTTTTCTGAGTCTTTACAGAATAAGAAACTTTGGAGCATTATCTACTCAAATTCGTATTCCAAGCCTATGTGACTGATAGTAATTAGTATATTTCATATGCAAAATTCAGAGGCTTATAGAGGTTACCTAATTTCTTAGTCTGTGAAGCTTTAGAATGACTAATCTAGTCTTTTAAAATATATTTTGTAGACTCTAAATTTTGCATTCTTTCTACTACCCAGTATAATTTTCTGTATAAAATTTATAACACACCAATGGAATTATGTTGATTAGTTTTTGTTATCAAATTGACAGAAGCTAGGAAATCTGGAAAGACATGATACTTGAGAAAATGTCTCATTTTACAGTAATCATGGTGTAGGAAACTTTCACATTTAGGTTTTCTTGATTCATACGTTTATTTGTTTGTTTTCATCACACATTATGCACATCTATACATAGTTCCTGAGAACGTCTCTCTCGATTTTCTTAGCCTGAGCAAGAGAAAAGATTCTGAGACTCCTACGGGACTGAGGGATTATTCTTTGTCAATATATATTTAATGATATCTTTGCAATTGTCCTTACATATTCAATCAGAGATCCGTCAACTCAGCATATGTCTCCATGTTCTTGCCATTATTTTCTGTCTTGACTTCCACTCATGATGGACTGGAGGCATAAACCAAAGAAATCTTTTACACCCCAACCTACTTTTTATCATGTTATTTTCTCATAGCAAGAGAAACATAACTAAGATAGGAATGGTGAGATAAATGTGAGAAAATACAGGATTATAAATATAGTCATAGGAAAAATACCATAAAGTGTCATTAAACATAAGAAAGTACATAATGAAAACAGAAAGTTAATTATTTAAAATTCAGTAAATAAAGCATTTATTGATATATTAGATTAGAAATCTAGCTGTCAGGCGTTGGGGATTTGGCTCAGTGGTAGAGCGCTTGCCTAGGAAGCGCAAGGTCCTGGGTTCGGTCCCCAGCCCCGAAAAAAAAGAAAAAAGAAAAAAAAAAGAAAGAAATCTAGCTGTCAGTAATGCAAATCATCAACAACCTATGTACCTACATAAATTGGATAAACAAATAGGCTTACAAAAATTAGAATGAAGTCATAGTACCTCCTACTACAGCACTACAAGTCATAGAGATATTTCTTTTGCTGATCTAGGCAAAGGCTCTTGTGCAGACATTATCATTACTGAAGAACATTGGATAAATAAATGAGAGCAACATATGTATTTATTTTAATTTCACAAAAACACAGACAACACTTACATTTGATCCATGTCACTCTACAACTATTAGAGGTAAAATTGTTGAAAATAATTGTATAAATCCACTGATGAGAACTTACCATGTCCCAGTGATTTACCCTCGAGAGCAAATTGTGTAGAAACTCTTTAATGTCTACAGCAGTAATTTCTTAATGTTTCCCTCTCTCCAGGGCCTAAAATTTAAACTCATGCTCTAACAGAGTTTCTTCTAACTTAGGTTGAACTACTTTACTTTTATTTCACCTCTAAATTACACATTACTTCTTCTTTTTATTAATTTTTAATGTGTTATTTACTTTAAAATTAAGTACAATGTACTGGAATTGCCAAGAACTAGGCCAAAGGTATGAGTGAATGGTACATTAAAAATTTCTGCACAATCTCTACCATGAGAAAGTAATCAATTTTGATTGGAAATTTTGTCTCCAGGGAGTACAGTGAAAATGAACTTTCTTTGCTGTTAGTTGCAGTATTACTGAAGCTATTGAAATTGAGGGCATAATGGGTTGACAGTCATTCTTTGGGGGCTTCCTTCTCTTAAAATTTCAAAGTCTACACTTTTGCTAGCTAAATGTGTACGTGCTACATGGTTTCTGAGGATATAACACAAAATATGAAGGAGTGCTCTACTTCTATATTTGCGGAAAGAGCACACAAAATATTACTATAGAAGAGGATATTTTCTTTTTTATTGGATATTTTATTTATTTACATATCAAATGTTATTCCCTTTCCCAGTTTACTGTCCATAAATTCCTATACCATCCCAGTCCTCCTTTTGTCTATGAGGGTGTTCCCCTATCCAACCACCTGCCCCTTCCCACCTCCCTGCCCTGACATTCCCTGACTGGGGAGGAGGGTCAGCCTTGGCAGAACCAAGGGCTTCTCCTCTCATTGGTGCCCAATAAGGCCATCCTTTGCTACATATGCAGCTAGAGACATGGGTCTGTCCAGGTGTACTTGAATAGTGGTTTCATTCCTGGGAGCTCTCGTTGGTTGCTATTGTTGTTTTTATACGGTTGCAAGCCCCTTCAACTCCTTCAATCCTTTCTCTAATTCTTCTAATAGGTACCCCATTCTCAGTTCAATGGTTTCCTGCTAGGATTTACCTTTGTGTTTATCATGCTCTGGCAGAGCCTCTCAGGAAACAGCTATATCAGGATTCTGTCAGAGCACTTCTTGGCATCAGCAATATTGTCTGGGTTTGGTGGCTATATGTACATGGGATGGATCCCCAGGTGGGGCAGGCTCTGAATGGCCATTCCTTCAGTCTCTGCTCCAAACTTTGTTTCCATATCTCCTCCTATGAATATTTTTGTTCCCCCTTCTATGAAGGACTGAAGTAGCCAGACTTTAGTTGTCCTTGAGCTTCATATAGTCTGTGGATTGTGTCTTGGGTAATCCAAGCTTTTGTGCTAATAGCCACTCAGGGAATGTATATCGTGTTTGTTTGTTTGTTTTTTGTTTTTTTGTTTTGTTTTGTTTTGTTTTTGGATGGGTTTCCTCATTCAGGATGATATTTTCTAGTTCCATCCATTTGTCTATGAATTTCATGAAGTCATTGTTTTTGATAGCTGAGTAGTACTCCATTCTGTAGATGTATCATATTTTTTATATCCATTCCTCTGTTTAAGGACATCTGAGTTCTATTCACCTTCTGGCTATTGTAAATAAGGTGTGTCTTTGGTGTTTAAAATGTTCTCATTAGTGGTGATAAACTATTTTATAATAAGGTAATAATAATATCTGTACTTAGACATGATGAAATTATGAGGTCTAGATTTTTGACAGAATGATTGGCCATTTAGGTAGATTAGAGTCTTTGATGATTTGCATATGCTTGGCCCAGGTAGTTGCATGATTAGAAGGTGTAGCTTTGTTGGAGGAAGTGTGTCACTGTGGGGGTAGGCTTGAAGATGCTCCTCCTAGGTGCCCAAGGATGATTAGTCTGTTGCTGGCTTCCTTTTGGTGAAGATGTAGAACTTGACTCCTTCTGTACCATGCTTGCCTGTATGCTGCCATGCTCCTGCCTTGATGATAATGGACTGAATTTCTGAACTTGTAAGCCAGCCCCAATTAAATGTTGTCCTTTATAAAACTTACATTGGTTATGATGTCTTTTCACAGCAATAGAACCCTAACTAAGACAGAAGTTGGTACCAGGGACTGGGGTATTGCTGATAGATTTGACCATGCTTTTGTTTGGAGGAATGTGGATTTGGGGACTTTGGATTTGGAAAGCAGTGGAATGTTTTAAATAGGACTTAATGGGCTTTCTTAGTAGGAATGTTAAAAGTCTTTGTTATTGAGAGTAATTTGAACTGTTTGGACCTGGCCCAAAAGGTTTCAAAGAATTTTGGTATGTGCTGTAATGACTGTTTTTGTGGTATTTTGGTGAAGAATGTGGCTGCCTTTTGCCCTTGTCTGAAGAGTTGGCCTGAGCTAAGGTGGAAAGACTCAGATTAATTGCACTGACAAAGGAAGTCTCAGAAATACCCATCATAGATCTTGTTCTCTGTTAAGTCTTATGAAGATAATTTTAATGAAAAAATAGAAATTGAGAAAGAAAAAATACAAAATATATGGTTCAAGTATTGAAGGCATACCTGGAAGCGAAATGGAGCTGAATCCTGTGCTCAAGAATATTATATTGAATTAAGGAAGTAATGACCTCAATACAAGATCCTACCCAGATAAATTAGCTCCAGGCAACTAAGTACAAACCTTTAATCCCTGGAGACAGGCATACAGATCTAAGAAGAGACTGAACTTTGAAATTTTAACATTGTTGATACTGCTATAGACTATGGGTACTTTGTAAGTTGGACTAAATGTACTTTTTTATTATGCTATGTTTAGGTATGGTCTCCATAGATTCCTTTGCTTGAACAAGCCTATGGAGGCCGGGGAGTGGAATGTGATGGGCTGCATATGCTTGGCCTAGGAAGTGGCATGATTAGAATGTGTGGCCTTGTTGGAGGAAGTGTTTCACTGTGGGGGTGGGCTTAGAGATCCTCCTGCTAGCTGCCCAAGGACGCTCAGTCTGTTGCTGGCCTCCTTCAGGTGAAGATGTAGAACTCAGCTCCTGCACCACCCCTGCCTGGATGATGCTGTGCTCCCACCTTGATGATAATGGACTGAGCCTCTGAACCTATAAGACAGCCCCAATTAAATGTTGTCCTTTATAAAATTTACACTAGTTATGGTGTCCGTTCACAGCAATAAGACCCTAACTAAGACAGAATTCTTACATTTTATCTTGTATTTATGTGTGGTCTTCTTCATCATCAATTTACTGGACATTATATAGAAACTGGATTTGTTTGATTCTATGTCTCCATATGTCCTCCTACTTTATTTTATGAGACCAGATATAAACCTCATCTAAAAGGTTAGAATACCCAGTCTTTAGCATGGCCAGTGTTAATATTATATTCCATATTTGGGTATCATTTATTTAATATCACTGAACTCTTTGTTTTTAGTGTTTTAAGTAACAGGGACATATATCATTATCTTTACTTTCCTAGAAGGGATATTCAAAAAGGAGCATTTGTATTCTGTCTAAATGAAGTAATATGCAGAGTCCCATTTTTGTATATTTTCATATCATTTGAGTACATATAAAGAAGCAATTGTAATCTAACACAAAACATAGACCAGATTTGGAACATTTGGGAACTTGTTCTGTAATAGGTTAGAACCTGTGTGTAAAAGATTAGCACACTAACAAAAATAATGCCACTGTATGCTGCCAGATTATTTCTACCATATGAATGAACACTGATAACACAAAAATCTATGTAATATTATTCTCATCAGATTTGAAATATGTTTTATAATTTAATTCCTTACATCCACAATTGAAATAAATATATTAATAGAACCTATAAATTTTTCAGGTTATGACGTGTTCTTACAGTAGCCAAAAATAACTAAAGTGGTACTATTTATCATAATTGGATGATATATGGGTGGATATATATGTAGATAGATAGATAGATATAGATATAGACATAGAGAGAGATAGAGATAAGTGAATAAATGATGGATCAATAAGTGGATAAGTGAGAGATATACGGTTGATTAATAGATAGATACATATATGGTAGACAGAAATGTATAGAGTAGTGAATGTGTCATATTACATAGCTCTAGCTTCCTTAAAACAGACATTTGCTTGCCTATTCCTAAACAAAATTAAATATAAATGTAATGATTCTTCTTAATTAGCAATAAAAAGCAACAATATTCAGGATGTAACTAAAAAATGTTCAGAAAGAAAAGCCCAGGACTACACACCTATTTTTGACATCTACCAAATTATTAAGAAAGAGATGACATCAATACATCTCAAGCTACTCACTAAAATAAAGGGGAATATTTATGAAGTATGGAACCCATGCAACAAAGCCAGTATCACCATGAATTCAAAAGAAAGTAAGAACACACAAAGAAAAAAGAAAAAAATTATTGAATAATTTCTCTGGAAATCATATAAAATATTATCAGTAAAGTATATGTTAAACAAATTCAGGAACAAACTAAGCAGCTCATTCGGCAAAAATAAATTTCATCTAATAGATGCAAGGTAAACTCAAATTCCACAAACACATGGATGCAATACAATATGCAAATACATTTAGGGACAATAATTCAAAGATCATCCTAATTTTTTCAGAGAATCTACTTGAAAATATTTCACAATACAGATGAAGCAAGTAATCTAAGAAATACATATCAGTGTAACAGGGGCAGTGTGTGAGGAAATATACAGGGAACATTGCAATAAATGTGGAAAACTGAAATATTTTACATAAGAAAATGAACTAAAAGAAATGATGTGTGTGTGTGCACAGTGGAACTTTACGAGGCTTTTAAGAAAAATGACACTATGGTATTTCAGTTAGATAGATAGAACTGAAAATAGTTATGTGAAGAACATAAAGCAGGAAGACAGATATCATTTGTATACTTTTCAGGTGGATCCTATTTTTAAGTTTATTTGTGTGTACTTAGATATAATGTAAAGCTATAATGAAGGTAATGAAATTAGAAAAGGGACCTTATGAAGGATGATACATTCTTTAAGGAAGCAGTATACAAAAACCAAATGGCAATGAAATTAATTTGACTTGGAAAATAATGTGAAAATTTTTTAAAGCATCTCATCAGAAGAGGGAATAATGGAGAAGAGTCAATAAGAAAAATATATATGAAAGTCTCAAAAATTAAATTTTTATATTATATTCTTACTCAACTAACTAGCTAACTAAAAATTGTTAAATGAAGCAAATAAGTTAAATCAATGTTACTCATTGTTCTCATACATTATGTAAGCATTTAGACATTCACACAGAGGCATACACACATGGAACACTCAATTCTTTCCCATTAGAACAAACCCTGTTTCTTTTTTCTTTTTTTTATTTTTTCCATCTTTATTAACTTGAGTATTTCTTATTTACATTTCGACTGTTATTCCCCTTCCCGGTTTCCGGGCCAATATCCCCTTAACCCTTCCCCCTCCCTTTCTATATGGGTGTTCCCCTCCCCATCCTCCCCCCATTACTGCCCTCTCCCAACAATCATGTTCACTGGGGGTTCAGTCTTGACAGGACCAAGGGCTTCTCCTTCCACTGGTGCTCTTACTAGGCTATTCATTGCTACCTATGAGGTTGGAGTACAGGGTCAGTCCATGCACAGTCTTTGGGTAGTGGCTTAGTCCCTGGAAGCTCTGGTTGGTTGGCATTGTTGTCCATATGGGGTCTCAAGCCCCTTCAAGCTCTTTCAGTCCTTTCGAAGATTCCTTCAACGGGGGTCCCGTTCTCAGATCAGTGGTTTGCTGCTGGCATTCGCCTATGTATTTGCTGTATTCTGGCTGTGTCTCTCAAGAGAGATCTACATCCGGTTCCTGTCAGCCTGCACTTCTTTGCTTCATCCATCTTATCTAATTGGGTGACTGTATATGTATGGGCCACATGTGGGGCAGGCTCTGAATGGGTGTTCCTTCTGCCTCTTTCTAAACTTTGCCTCCCTATTCCCTCCAAAGGGTATTCTTGTTCCCCTTTTAAAGAAGGAATGAAGCATTCGCATTTTGGTCATCCATCTTGAGTTTCATGTGTTCTGTGCATCTAGACTAATTCAAGTATTTGGGCTAATAGCCACTTATCAATGAGTGGATACCATATGTGTTTTTCTGTTATTGGGTTACCTCACTCAGGATGATATTTTCCAGTTCCATCCATTTGCCTATGAATTTCATAAAGTCATTGTTTTTGATAGCGGAGTAGTATTCCATTGTGTAAATATACCACATTTTCTGTATCCATTCCTCTGTTGAAGGGCATCTGGGTTCTATCCAGCTACTGACTGTTATAAATAAGGCTGGTAAGAACATAGTGGAGCATGTGTCTTTGTTATATGTTGGGGCATCTGTTGGGTATATGCCCAAGAGAGGTATAGCTGGGTCCTCAGGCAGTTCAATGTCCAATTTTCTGAGGAACCTCCAGACTGATTTCCAGAATGGTTGTACCAGTCTGCAACCCCACCAACAATGGAGGAGTGTTCCTCTTTCTCCGCATCCTCGCCAGCATTTGCTGTCACCTGAGTTTTTGATCTTAGCCGTTCTCACTGGTGTGAGGTGAAATCTCAGCGTTGTTTTGATTTGCATTTCCCTTATGACTAAAGATGTTGAAAGTTTCTTTAGGTGTTTCTTAGCCATTCGGCATTCCTCAGCTGTGAATTCTTTGTTTAGCTCTGAACACAATTTTTTAATTAGGTTAACCAACAGATTAGGAAAAGATCTTTACCAATCCTATAACTGATAGAGGGCTTATATCCAAAATATACAAAGAACCCAAGAAGTTAGACCACAGGGAGACAAATGCTGTTTCTAATGAAAACTTTTTCAGTATGAGAGCAGAACAAAAGAAAGATGATTTTCTAAATTATATCACTTTCTCAAACAAACGGTCTAGAGAAATAATTTCTTTTTATACTCTGGTTATATGATCTACAAATATCATGTAAATAATCTCGGCTATAACACATGTGAATCAAGAAGAAAGGAGGTGACAATCACACAGTGGATCCTTAAATATAGAAGAGAAGGAGAACAAAATTATTATGAAATGTTAATAAAATTGAAGTTAGTAGACAACATTCATCCTATAGGAAAATGGAAAAAAACTTGCTAAAAGCAAACTTAATCCTAGTAACACAAGAAGGAGAACATATCATTCACTGACAGTATAAAGAGTTAAGTTCCATTTTCTATGATTTATACATCTCCTTCGAAAATTATAGTCAATTGTAAAGAGTATGAAATGAATGAAAAAATCAGTATATTAAATAAAGTTAGCATCATCTAAACAAAATATATTATTTATTTGTTAATATTCATCTCAAATAATTAAATGACTCCAATCAAATGAAGTTAGTTGCCGAGACAGGAAGAAACAAGTGTTGTAACTTTTTAGTAGAAGTCATTTTTTATTAAAAAAAATGATGTGAATCACACATTTTATTCTTTTCAAAAACATAAACTCCAGCCTTTCACTCTCCATCTGTGCCCAGAGCTGGGCCTGTCCCACTTCCCTCGGACCTAAAACCTGCCAGCAGAAGGCTGGTGTGCCAATAGAGCTCTCACTCCAAAGATCACAGGCTTACAAAGTACAGGTCTACAGGAAGGACAAGCTCCAGTTAGAAACACAGGCCAATTAACATCAGAGATAGCCGGAGGGAAAGAGACTCAAAAATCTAAGCAACAGAAACCAAAACTACTTTGCATCATCAGAACCCAGTTGTACCACCCCAGCAAATACTGGATATCCTGACACACCAGAAAAGCAAGATTTGGATTTAAAATCACATCTCTTTTACTGTTGAGAGTAGTCGTAGCTATACTTGGTTTTTTGTTATTCCAAATGAATTTGCAAATTGCTCTTTATAACTTTATGAAGAATTAGGTTGGATTTTAATGATGATTCAATTGAATCTGTAGATTGCTTTTGGCAAGATGGCTATTTTTGCTATATTAATCCTGCCAATCCATGAACACAGGAGATCTTTCTATCTTCTGAGATCTTCAAATTCTTTCTTCAGAGACTTGAAGTTATTGGTATACAAATCTTTCACTTGCTTGGTTAAAATCACACTGAGCTATTTTATATTATTTGTGGCTATTGTGAAGAATGTCTTTCCCTAATTTCTTTCTCAGCATGATTAATCTTTGAGTAGAGGAATGCTACTGATTTTTTGATATAATTTTATACCCAGCCACTTTGCTAAAGTTGTTTTTCAGGCTTCTCTGGTGGAAACTTTTGTGGTCACTTAAATATACTATCAAGGGGTTGGGGATTTAGCTCAGTGGTAGAGTGCTTGCCTAGCAAGTGCAAGGCCCTGGGTTCAGTCCCAAGTTCCAAAAAAAAAAATACTATCATATCATCTGCAAATAGTGATATTTTGACATCTTCCTTTCCAATTTGTATCCCTCTGAACTCATTTCATTGTCTGATTGCTCTAGGACTTCGAGTACTATATGGAATAAGTAGGAAGAGAGTGGGCAGCCTTGTCTACTCCCTGATTTTAGTGGAATTGCTTCAAGTCTCTCTACATTTAGTTTGACATTGGCTACTGGATTTTTTGTATATTGCTTTTACTATGTTTATGTATGGGCCTTGAATTCCTGAACACTCCAAGACTTTTAACATGAAGGGGTGTTGCATTTTGTCAAATACTTTCACAGGATCTAATAAAATAGCATACTTTTTTCTTTGATTTTATTTATATAATGGATTACAAAGATGGATTTCCAAGTATTGTACCATTCATGAATCCCAGGGATGAATCCTACTTGATCATGACAGATGATCATTTTGATGTGTTCTTGGATTCCATTCGTGCAAATTTTATTAAGTAATTTTGCATTGATCTTCATTAGGGAAATTAGTCTGAAGTTTTCTTTCTCTGCTGGGTCTTTGTGTAGTTTGATTCCTGTGTCTTCAGTGCTCCGGGTCCATTCCTTGTAGCAGAAGTCGTGGTTCTACCTGTGCTCTCAGGTGTGTCTGCACTTTTGGGATACCAGCTTTCTCTCAGCAGGATCTAGATACAGAGAGCTTTGGCACAGGGTCAGCTCTGAGCTCAGGCAGAAATCAGAAGGATCCCATCTCAGAATGCTCCTCAGTTCTTCTGTCCAGAGTGTTCTGGACAGGTTTTTCTTGGGCAAGGAATGAACAAAAATGGTTATCTCACCTGTGCTCTCTGGTATGTCAGCACTTCTGGGAGACCAGCTCTTTCCCAGAGGGATCTGGTTACAGAGAGTTTTGGTACAGGGTCAGTCCAGGGTGCAGGCAGAAACCAGAAGGACAAAACTATTCAACATTTTATCTTAAACACAGGCTGATATCTAAATGATATTTAAACTCAAGTTTTAAGACTTGAAAAAGAATACCTTGATCGAAATCTCTCTCCTTCTCTCTTCTCCCACTCACTCACTCACTCACTCACTCACTCACTCACTCACTCACTCACTCAACTCACTCGCTTGACAGACACTCATACACATTCATCGATTTAAAATGCATAAATTATAGCTCACATAAACTAATATATCAAGTTTACAGAAGCTACATACAATTTGGTTTCTACCTCCTGAAAACATCCTTTCATTTTGTTGTTCATAGTGGATTTTGAAATTGATTTTGAAACAAGTTTTTGAGCTTGATTATGAAGATGTACTCAAAATCAGAATAGATAGAAAGTTTTATGGGAGAGTATTTATTTCCAATACTGCAGTATTTTAGAGAACATTTTACCTTAGCTTATGAATTTTTTGTAGGGACCATGAAAATTGAACCAGCTGTTTTCACTGGGAATTTGGATACCTTTTAAAGATTTTTTTCTCTAATTAGCTTTACAGGGTGTCGGGTGTGTCAGTTGTAAACATGTATAGATGAATGGAAATGTGTGTGGATAGACTTTTCTAGGGACTGATTTTTTTCATCTTAATTGCCAGTAAAGACATGAAGATATTTGCCCAGTTAAGCCAACAGCTCTTATTTCACTTTAAATTGTTGGACTTCAATATGGCCCACAATTCAACATAATTTAAAGCACTATCACATTGAATATACTTGTAGTTACTTTACATACAAATACTATAAGATAAAATATTAATTCTTTTCAGATACTTTATAGAAGAGTTTATACTGAACACTCAAAATCCTTAATAAAAGTACGTCTAAATTTTCCATAAAGGTAATTATAATTAATGTTCAATGCAATGTTCAAACATACAATTATACCTTTAAATTTTTATGAAAATTTCTTCTTAATACTTACAGTAAAATTATGTTTTTAGTAACAGAATTTAATGAATGGTGATTGTACAATCAAACTGATTTAATTCTAATTTAAAAGATTTTTTCTTGCTTTGTTTTATTTTCTGATACAAATTAAATTTTGTGGTTAATCTGGTATTAACTTTTCCTATGAATAAAACTAAGGTTTGCTGCAGTGAAAATGTGACTTATATCTTCCTTTCATTTAGCTACCTGTATTCTCTTTCTACTGTCTCTCTAGAATTTCCATGAAATATGGACTGATCATGGTACCCCGACAAGAAGAATCGTCCTGATGTAATTCCTCTACCTCTTTATTCTTCAACCGTAAAACTGATTTTCTTCACTCAAATTTTTAGAAAAAAATCAGAGAGAAGCAAGGGGTAATATCTAATCCTTTTTCTTGTAAATGATACTGAGATTAAATGTCATTGGGAGCATGCAATCTGGGTCTGGGGATATGAATAAGTAGATAAAGTACTTTCTTAGCATACATAGGCTCTGGGATCTATCCTCCTCCAGTACCATATAAAACATCATGGTGCACACACCTGTAATTTCAGCACTAAAAGATTACACCAGAGGAACAGATCATACTTCAAAGCCAGTTCAAACCAGTTGTGACTTATATTTTTATGAAAAAAATTCAAACACACACACACGCACACACACATACACACACACGACCATAGTTGGAATAAATTAGTCAGTCAAGTAGATAAAATCAACAAATCACAAAATTGAGGTTACTTGATTTAAGAAAGGTGGCTTGAAATTATATTTTATTATTTTTAAGTATTTGTCTTTATAAATAAGGTAACTCAATAACTTTTATATCATGTAAATACCAGAACACTCAAATTGTGAAAATCATCTGTTAATTTTGGTGTCCATTAAGAACATCTCCACTTGCACAACTTTCAAAGATTCTGTAAAGAAACAAACATTTCCTCGCTTAGTCATTCTGATTTTTTCTACCAATGGTATATTTTATGATGTGATGATTTATGATCATCACATTAGAAGACACACTTTACTAAATTGTGACATGTTGCCTTTCCAATAATTTCTTTATAAGAACTATACCAACGGCTTTAAGAATGATCAAGTTTTTTGTTTGTTTGTTTTGTTGTTTTTTAAGATTCTAGGTTCTATGAGAGATTTCTTGAAGAATTACTAAAACATTTGATACAAATTCACAGAAGTCAAAAAATGGTTTTAAGAAAAAAATAATCCAAATTTTGTGCTAATTAATATTCCATCATGTGAATGTACATTTTTTGGTATTCATTCTTCCATTGACAGACATCTGGGTTGTTTCCAGCTTCTGGCTATTATAAATAAGGGTCCTATGAACATATGCCCTTGTGATATGGTGGAACATATTTTGGGTATATGGCCAGGAGTGGCATAGCTAGGTATTCAGGTAGAATTATTTCAGATTTTATGAGGAACCACCAAATTGATTGTACCGGTCTCTAATCCTACCAGCAATGGAGGAGTATTCCCCTTTCTCCACATACTCGGCAGAATCTGCTGTTGTCTGAGTTCTGGATCTTAGCCATTCTGGTTGGTGTAAGGTGGAATAAAGGGTTTGTCTTGATCTGCCTCTCCCTGATGACTCAGGATGTTTAACATTTCTCTAGGTGTTTCTTGGTCATTCACTATTCCTCAACTGAGAATTCTTTGTTTTGCTTTGTATCCCATATTTTAATTGGGTACTTTGATTTTTTCTGGAGTGTAACTTCTTGTGTTATTTGTTTATTTTGGATCTTTTCCCTATCTGTAGGTTGCTGTTTTAGCCTACTGACAGTGTCCTGTGCCTTACAAATTTTTGCTGATTCATGAGGTCCCATTTGTCAATTGCTGTTCTTAGAGCTTGAGCCATTGGTGTTCTGTTCATGAAATTTTCCATGCCAATGTGTTTGTGCTGTATGTGGCTTCTCATAGCTTTTTCTTTCATCTTCAGACTATTCAATTTTAAAAAAGCGTTGGAAATCTAAATGAAGTTGAGAATTATTTTTTGCATTACTAAAATGCATAAATATAACATAAAATATAGGTACATGATGAAATTAATTATTACATGTAGAACTGCTATAAAATTGTATTTGATGCTATCCATTTTTTTTCTAGATTAACAACTATATATTAACAACAATACCAATATGTATATAAATGATTTCTGGATGTTAATTTAAAAGTCTCAACTTCACTTTCCTAAGACCTCAGTCTCATCCTAGATATTCACATCCTCTTTACCTTTTAGGCTGGGAGGAACCAGAGCAAAAATGCTGAAAACATAGAGTGTGCTTCTTCCTTGAGATAATACCTTTAGCAAATAAAAAGTCCAAGTCATAAGGCAAGTATTGCTTGTAATAAGCAAGTCTCTTGTCATACAGAGTTTTAATGTTTGAAATTTTATATTATGACATTATTTTTTTCATCTCCTTAGACCTCATAACAACTCATTAAGGTGGAAGTTATTACACTTTGAAAACAAACCAATCCTGAGCGACAATTAAACTTAAACTCCTGGTACAGCATTGCTTTGTTTTAAGATGGCTGAATAAAATTTTCTTTCTAATATTACATGCTTTGGTGGCCATAATATCTATAGAATATATTCACCCTTATAGTTTAATGATTTTTTTTTAGTTTGTCTTCCCCTAATGGCTAAACGTGTTGGTATATAAAAACTATTTTTCATCCATTTGAATTTTATCTTTTGAGGACTCTGTTTAGGTCCATGCTCTAAGTAAATTTACTTGTTCTTTTGTCTTGATTTTTAGCTTATTGAGTTCTTTGTATATAAAAGACATAAACATTCTGTCAGAAGCAGAGGTGTCAAATATTTATTCTAATTTTATAGGCTTCCTTTCACCCAAAATATGGTGTTCTTTGGGTAAGGAAGCAGTTTTTAGGTTTTTTTTATGTTATCATGTTAATTTATCCTAATGCCTGTTCAGAAAGTCCTACCATCTTTTATCTTCATAAGGTCCAAAGAATAATGCCAAATTATAAAAAAATCAAATAACAATACACACTGGTTAGGATATAGAGAAAAGGGAACACTTATTCACTGCTAGTTGCAGTGCAAACTGGTACAACTACAATGGACATCAATATAAAGTTTTCTCATAGACTAAAAGTCCACCATAAGATTTAGTATACTCCCCTTAGGTACACATCCAAGATATTTGTATACTCTTTTACAGAGACAATGGATTATTTCTGTCATTTGCAGCTCTCTTCAACATTGTAAAGAAATAGGAAAATCAAAAATGCCAATCAACTGATGGATGGTTTTTATAATATATTCTAAGTATAAAATGAAATAATATTCAAATATGAATAAAATAAAATAATCATCAAATCTGAAGATTAATTGATGAGTCATGAAATTGTCATCCTGAGTTGGGTAGCAGACACAACAATAATCTTAAAATCTTAGCATATGTATATTCCATTTGGAATATATACAGATATAAGGGTTTTAGTAAGGTGATAGCGGATGCTGTTTTTTAATAGATGCAAGGAACAATAC
Organism: Rattus rattus; assembly: GCF_011064425.1. Lineage (NCBI taxonomy): Eukaryota > Metazoa > Chordata > Mammalia > Rodentia > Muridae > Rattus > Rattus rattus. Next base: position 72,152,668 of record NC_046158.1, read on the forward strand.
AGTGGTATAAATGGGTATGGAGATGGTCATTCTTACTATCATTTTGGGTACTATAAAGCTCTAGGCATTCTGCAAAAGAAGAAGTGTAATCCCAAATATCACCCATCTGAGAACCCTGCAAGTTTCAGCATGCTTTTGGAATGATCAATCACTGATTCCTTTTATGCTTCTTTCAATGAAATAGCCATCAACCTGGAACTCTGAAATGGACCAAGAATCTGTTTCTATGTATGCCATAGACCCAACAGAAATACTGCAAACTAGTTTTCTACCAATAACCATAGTAATATACTGCCTCCTAATGGGTCATTGGTCTATCCATCGATCAAACCTTCCACCCACATTGGAGATGTTAATACTTTCAGTAGATTAAAATTAACACAGACGCTCTCATGTTATCAATGTGAAGAGAACAATCTTATGACGATCTAAAGCATAAATTGGATTTACAGATTGTACCCCATGTCCCAAGGCTCGGGGATATTCTAATAAAATAGGAAACTCAAAAAATTTAAGAGCTACAGATGATGAAAAGTTCACAGAACAATGTCTATAGACACATCTATATATAAGCATGTGAATTTATTGACTTAGAATGCAAGGAAAAGTCTTGCACAAGATAGACATAAATTACAGCACAGAGCAAGAAAAATTCCTGTAAAACCCCATCACAAATTTAAGAAATACTGGCATTTGATAGCTAATGAGAGATAAGAGTAATTTTTCTGTAATGACACAACCCACAGTAAGTTGGAACCACAGTAGGTTTGCCATATTCCGTGGCTGGCCACACTCCCAAGATTGGTGAGTAGGTGAGCAATACTATGATGAATAAGAATGGAAGAAGAAAAGAATGAATAGAAGGAGTAGAAGAAGGAGGAGGAGGAGGAGCAAAGGAAGAAAAGAAGGAAGGAAGGAAGGAAGGAAGAAAGGAAGGAAGGAAGGAAGGAAGGAAGAAAGGAGGAAATTCAAATTGGAAAGGAACTAATCAGAGCTGCAAACAAAGAATGGGAGTGAATGCCCAAATGAGTATACCTCAGTATCACTAGGAATGGAGAAGAAAGCAACCACAAGGGGGAGGGATGGAGGGACCTGGGAGGAAAGGGGATGAGTGGGAGGGGAACATTACCTGGTATTGGGTAGGGGAAAAGGACCGAAACCCTAATGGCCAGCAAAAAGAATGGAAACAGGCAACCGTGGGAAGTAAGAGTTTAGGGGGACTCTCTAGAATGTACCAGAGACCTTGGAGGTGAGAGACTTTCAGAATGAGAAGGGAGGGACCTTAGATGAAATGCCCTACAGTGGGGAGAGGGGAAATTGTAGAGCCCAACATAAAGACAGGGCATCAAGGGTAAGATGAGGTTGCTATCTCATAGTCAAAATTCTAACCTATAATTGTTCCTGTCTGAAAGAACTGGAGGAATGGAAATGGAGAAGAGCCTGAGGAAAAGAAGGTCCAGCAACAGTCTCAAAGTGGGATCCCGCTCAAGGGGTGACCCCAAGGCCTGACACTAATACTGAGACTGTGGAGTACTCACTAAAAGGGACCTATCATGGCTGCCCTGTAAAAGACCTAACAAGCAGCTGAAGGAGTCAGATGCAGATATTTGCACCTAGTCAATGAACAGAAACTGCTGATTCCTGTGATTGAATTAGAGGATAGCTGGAAGAAGCCAAGGAGTAGGGTGACCCTGTTGGAAGATCACCGGTCTCAATTTAATCTGGACCCTTGAAATCTCTCCGACACTGAATCACAAACCAAGCAGCATACATCAGCTGATATGAGGCCCCCAACACATACACAGCAGTGAACTACTGGGTACGGGTTCAGTCAGAAAATAAGCACTTAACCCTCAAGAGATTGGAGACCCCAAAAAGTTTAGAGGTCTGATGGGAAGAGGTGTGGTGGCATGGGAACTTCCTCATGGAGACAGCTGGGGTGGGGGGTGGTGTGGAGGTATGGGATATGGAACAGTCAGAGTGTTCTGGGAGGGGAATAAAACCTGAAGTGTACAAAAAGAAAGAAAAAACTAAAAAGAAAAGAAAAATAATATATGAAATTTTTAAAACACAAAATAGACAGTAATCTTAAATTTTTGTTAAAATATTCTCTGATTTTAGAGACAATTTGATTTAGCACTTAGTCATTTACAATGCTTATAAAACACATAAATCTCTTCATATTTATTAAATTTTAATAGTAATTTTACTAAGTTACAATTCAGAAGAATAAACTTACCCTTCGGAATTATGAAATCCACTGTAGTATATCAGTTCTGAATGGTGCTGACATTAAAACAATTTTTTTCAACAACAGAAAGAATCCCTTTACTCCTGAGCTGACATTTCCATTCTTTCCTTTTCCCCTCTTATAAAGTTGGCTTTTGACTGAAGAGATAGTCTATACTGAAAATTCCATATAAATTAAGTCACAAGATCTATGCTTCTTTAAACTTCTATATAGCTTTTTCATCATAAAGAAATCCACACTGACATAATTTAAAGGACAATGTTTGGTGTACAGTAAAATTAGAAACAGTTCCTTAAAATGAAGTAGTTAAATGAGTCTTATAGTTTCAGGAATTTTTAGGCTCTTAAATACAATTGTATAAGAAGCCAAAGCTGTGGTCATTACATCCTGAACACAGTGGATTACAGAATGGATTTTTTTTATTAGATTTTTTTTTAAATTTACAATTAAAATGTTATCCCCATTGCAGGTTTCCCATCCGTAAGCCCCTCCCCTTTTTCTATGAGGGTGTTCCCCCACCCATCCACCCATCCTATCCTGCCTCCCCTCCCTAATGTCCCCCTTCACTGGGGGTCCAGCCTTGGCAGGACCAAGGGCTTCTCCTCCCATTGGTGTCCAAAAAGGCCTTCCTCTGCTTCATATGCAGCTAGAGCCATGGGTCTGTCCATGTATACTCTTTGGATGCTGGATTAGTCCCTGAGATATCTGCTTTGTTGGTATTGTTGTTCTTATGGGGTTGCAAGCCCCTTTAGCTCTTTCAACCATTTCATAAACTACTCCAATTGAGACCCCATTCTCAGTCCAATGGTTGGCTGCTAGCGTTCGCATCTATATTTGTCATGTTCTGGCAGAACCTCTCAGAAGACAGCTACATCAGGCTCCAGTCAGCATGTTCTTCTTGGTGTCAGCAGGCTCTTTATGGCATCAGCAATATTGTCTGGGTTTGGTGGCTGTATGTATATGGCTGGATCCCCAAGTGGGGCAGGCTCTGAATGACCATTCCTTCAGTCTCTGCTCTGAACTTTGTCTCCATATCTCCTCCTATAAATATTTTTGTTCTTCCTTTTAAGAAGGACTGAAGCAGCTGCACTTTGGTTATCCTTCTTCTTGAGCTTCCTGTGATCTGTGAATTGTATCTTGGGTAATTTGAGCTTTTGGGCTAATATTCATTTATCAGTGAGTGCATACCATGTGTGTTTTTTTGTAATTGGGTTACCTCACTCAGGATTATATTTTCTAGTTCCATCCATTTGCATATGAATTTCATGAAGTCCTTGTTTTTGATAGCTGAGTAGTACTCTATTATGTAAAGGTACCACAGTTTCTGTATCCATTCATCTGGTGAAATGCATCTCTATTCTTTCCAGGTTCTGGCTATTATAAATAAGGCTCCTATGAATATAGTGGAGCATGTGTCTTTGTTATATGTTGGAACATCATTTGGGTATATGCTCAGGAGTGATGTAGCCATGTCCAATTTTCTGAGCAACCATCAGACTGATTTCCAGATTGGTTGAACCAGCTTGTAATCCCACCAAAATTGTAGGAATGTCCCTCTTTCTCCACACCCTAGCCAGTATCTGTTGTCATGTGAGATTTTGATGTTAGCCATTCTGACTGGTGTGAGTTGGAATCTCAGGGATGTTTTAATTTCATTTCCTTGATGACTAAGGATGTTAATTGAACATGCCTTTAGGTACTTCTCAGTGAAATTCCGCAGCTGAGAATTCTTTGTTTAGCTCTATACCCCAGTTTTATTGGGGTTATTTGATTCTCTGGAGTCTAACATCTTGAGTTCTTTGTATATATTTCATATTAGCCCTGCATTGGATGCAGGATTGTTAAAGATCTTTTCCCAACCTGTTGGTGCCATTTTGTCCCATTGACAACATCCTTTGCCTTACAGAAGCTTTGTAGTTTTATGAAGTCCCATTTGTTGATTCTTGATATTGGAGCACTAGTCAGTGGTGTTCTGTTCAGACAATTTTCCCCAGTGCCCATGTGTTCAAGGATCTTCCCTACTTTTCCTTCTGTTAGTTTGAGTGTATCTGGCTTTATATGGAGGTCCTTGATCCACTTGGACTTGAGCTTTGTACAGGGAGAAAAGAATAGATGAATTTGCATGGTTCTATGTGAAGACATCCAGTTAAACCAGCCCCATTTGCTGGTTTACCACCCTCCACCTTCCTTCATGAGGAGGTTCGCACCCCTACCCACTCACTCTAACTCCATTTCCATGGCATACCTATTTGGAAAAAAAGTTTTCACATGAATGAGGGTTTTTCCTCCCCTTTATGATAGACACACCATTGTCCACTACATATATTGCTGGAGTCATGGGTCCCTCCACATGTGCTCATTGGTTGGTGGTTTAGTCCCTGGGAGCTCTGGTGTTCAAGATGGAGATCAAAATATGGATGATTCATTCCTTCTTAGAAGGGAGAATAAAATACTCGTGGGAGGAAATACAGGGAAAAAAGAGGAACTCAAGAAAGTGTCATACTGAGACTGGCCCCCATGGAAATCAGTCTCATATACATCCACCAAACCCAGCCACTATTGATGATGCAAGGAAGTGTTAGCTGACAGGAGCCAGATATGGGTGTCCCCTTAGAGGCTCCGCCAGGACTCTATTGATACAGATGAGAATAGTTGCAGCTAACCATTGGACTGAACAAGAGGACCCCAATGGAGGAGTAAGAGAAAACTCTGAAGAAGCTGAAAGGGGTTTGCAACACCATAAGAAGAACAACTGTATCAACCAGCCAGACCCCTTTCAATTCTGTCATGAATTAATTAATATAACTTTGGGAAATTTTCTTCCATCAGATATATTTTGCTCCTTTGATAAAAATTAAGTGACCATAAGTATCAGTTCATTTCTGTGTCTTCAATTGTGTTCCATTGATCTACATGCCTGTTCATGTACCAGTACCATGCAGTTTTTTATCATGATTGCTCTGTAACACAGCTTAAAGTTGAGGATGGTGTTTCCCCCAGAAGTTCTTTTATTGTTGAGAATAGCTTTCACTATCCTGGGTTTTTGCCATTACAAATGAATCTGTAAATTGCTCTTTCTAATTCTATAAAGAATTGAGTTGGAATTTTGCCGGGGATTGCATAGAATCTGTAGATTGCTTTCAGCAAGACAGACATTTTTTCTATATTAATCCTGCCAATCTATGAGCATGGGAGAACTTTCCATCTTCTGAGATCTTCTTCAATTTCTTTTTTTCAGAGGCTTGAAGTTTTTGTCATACAGATCTTTCATTTACTTGTTTAGAGTCACACCAAGTTGTTTTATAATATTTGTAGCTTTTGAGAAGGTAGTCATTTCCCTAATTTCTTTCTCAGGCTATTTATTTTTTGAGTAGAGAAAGGCTATTGATTCTTTTGAGTTAATCTTATATCCAGCCACTTTGCTGAAGTTGTTTTTTAGCTGTAGGAGTTCTCTGGTGGAATTTTTGGGGCCACTTAAGTATACTATCATATCATCCACAAATAGTGATTTTTTTTTTGACTTCTTCCTTTTCAACTTGTATATCTTTGACCTCTTTTTGTTGTCTAATTGCTCTGGCTAGGTCTTAAGTACCATATTGAATAGGGAAGGAAAGAGTGGGCAGCCTTGTCTAGTCCCTGATTTTAGTGGGATTGCTTCAAGTTTCTCTCCATTTAGTTTGATGCTGGCTACTGGTTTACTGTATATTAATTTCACTATGTTTAGGTATGGGCATTGAATTCCTAATATTTGCAAGGCTTTTATTATGAAGTCATATTGAATATTGTCAAATGCTTTCTCACCATCTAATGAAATTATCACATAGGCTTTTTTGTTGAAATTTTTATACAGTGTATTATGTTGATGAATTTCCATATATTGAACCATCCTTGCATCTCTGGGATGAAGCCAACTTGATCATGGTAAATGATTGCTTTCATGTGTTCTTGGATTTGAGTTGTAAGAATTTTATTGACTATTTTTTCATCAACATTTTGAAGGAATTTGTTCTGTAGTTCTTTTTCTTTGCAGGGTCTTTGTGTGGTTTAGGTATAAGTATAATTGTGGCTTCAGAGAAAGAATTGGGTAGTGTTCCTTTGTTTCTATTTTGTGGAATAATTTGGATAGTATTGTTGATAAGTCTTCTATGAAGGTCTGATAGAATTCTGCATTAAACCTATCTGGTACTAGGCACTTTTTTATTTTTTATTTTTGGTTGGGGGACTTTTCTAGTAGGATCTGATGATTTTTTTAATTTACTCAATTTCTGTTGTTATGTCTCTCTTTTTATTTCTGATTTTGTTGATTTGCATACTGTTTCTCTGCATTCTGGTTAGGTTGCCTAAGGATTTATCTATTTTGTTGATTTTCTTCAAGAACCATTTCCTGGTTTTCTTGATTCTTTGTATAGTTCTTTTTTATTGTATTTATTTGATTTCACCTCTGAGCTTGATTATTTCCTGCCATCTACTCCTCTCTGTTGAATTTGCTTCTTTTTGTTCTAGAGCTTTCAGTTGTGCTATCAAGCTGTTAGTGTATGCTCTCTCCAATTTATTTGTGGCGACTCAGAGCTATGAGTTCTCCTTTTCACATTGCTTTCCTTGTGTCCCATAATATGGGTACGTTGTGCCTTCATTTTCATTAAATTCTAAAAAGTTTTTAATTTCCTTATTTCTTCCTTGACCTAGTTGTCATTGAGTAGAATGTTGTTCTGCTGCCATGTGTATGTGGACTTTTTGAAGTTTTGGTTGTTATTGAAGACCAGCTTTAGTCCATGGTGATATGATAGAATGTATGGGTTTATTTCTATCTTCTTGTATTTGTGGAGGTCTATTTTGTGACCAATTATATGGTCAGTTTTTGAGAAGGTACCATGCAGTACCAAGAACAAATTATATTTTTTTTATTTTTCAGTGTGAAATGTTCTGTAGATGTCTGTTAAATCCATTTGGTTCATAATTTCTATTAATTTCACTGTGTCTCTGTTTGTTTCTATTTTCAAAATCGGTCCATTGATGAGAGTGGGGTGTTAAAGTCTCCTAGGATTATTGTGTGTGATGCAATGTATGCTTTGAGCTTTAGTCAAGGTTCTTTTATGAATGTGGGTGCCCTTGCATTTGGAGCATAGATGTTCAGAAATCAAAGTTCATATTGGTAGATTTTTCCTTTGATATGTATAAAGTGTAAGCACACTAGTAATCGGGTCAGGCTTTGGAGCCATCTCTTTCATTAGGCTATAATTTCATTGAAGATGTTTTTTGAATTAAGAAACTTCACCCTCTTCAATTCAATCCCCATCAAAATTCCAATCCAATTCTTCATAGAGCTAGACAGAACAATTTGCCAATTCCTCTGGAGTTACAAAAAGCCCAGAATAGCTAAAACTATCCTCAACAAGAAAAGTACTTCCTGTGAATCACCATCCCTGAACTCAAGCTGTATTACAAAGCAATAGTGATAAAAACTGCATGATATTGGTACACAGAAAGGCAGATATACCAGTGAAATAGAATTGAAGACCTAGAAATGAACCCACCACACCTATGGTCACTAGATTTTTGACAAAGGAGTCAAACCCATCCAATGGGAAAAAAAATTAACATTTTCACCAAATGGTGCTGGCTCAATTGGAGGTCAGCATGTAGAAGAATGAAAATTGATACATTCTTATCACCCTGTAAAATATTGAATCAAAATGGATCAATGACATCCACATCAAACCAGATACACTCAAACTAATAGAAGAAAAAGTGGGGAAGAGTCTCAAACACATTGGCACTGGAAAAAATTTCCTGAAGAAAACACCAATGGCTTATGCTCTAAGATCAAGAATCAACAAATGGGATCTCATAATGCTACAAAGCTTCGGTCAGGCAAAGGATACTTTTGTTAGGGCAATATGGCAACCAATAGATTGGGAAAAGATCTTTACCAATCCTACAACTGTTAGAGGGCTAATATCCAAAATATAAAAAGAACTCATGAAGTTAAACTGCAGAAAGACAAATAACCATAATAAAAATAGGGTTCAGAGCTAAACAAAGAATGCACAACTGAGGAATGCTGAATGGCTGAGACACACCTAGAGAAATTTTCAACATCATTAGTCATAAGGGAAAGGTAAATCAAAACAACCCTGAGATTCCACCTCATACCAGTCAGAATGGCTAAGATCAAAAAAACTGGTGACATTAGATGCTGATGAGGTTGTGGAGAAAGAGGAACACTCCTCCATTTTTGGTTGGATTGCCGACTGGTAAAACCATTCTGGAAATCAGTCTGGAGGTTCCTCAGAAAATTGGACATTGCACGACATGAGGACCCAGCTATGCCTCTCCTGGGAATATACCCAAAAGATGGTCCAACATACAACAAAGACACATGCTCCACTATGTTCATTGCATCCTTATTTATAATAGCCAGGAGCTGAAAAGGTCCAAGATGTCCTTCAACAGAGGAATGAATACAGAAAAAGTGGTACATCTACACAGTGGAATACTACTCAGCTATCAAAAACAATGACTATGAAATTCACAGGTAAATGGATGGAACTAGAAAATATCATCCTGAGTGAAGTAACCCAATCACAGAAAAACACACATGGTTTGCACACATTGATAAGGGACTACTAGCCCAAATGCTCGAATTACCCAAGATGTACAGACCACATGGAACTCAAGAAGGATGACCAAAATGTGGATGCTTCACTCCTCTAAAAGGGGAATAAGAATACTCATAGAGAGGCAAAGTTTAGAACAGAGGCTGAAGGAACGGCCATTCAGAGCCTTCTCCACATGTGGCCCATATATATATACAGCCACCACAGTAGATAAGATGGATGAAGCAAAGAAGTGCAGGCTTACAGGAACCGTATGTAAATCTCTCCTGAGAGACACAGCCAGAATATGGCAAACACATGGGCAAATGCCAGCAGCAAACCACTGAGCTGAGAAAGGGACCCCAGTTCAAGGAATCAGAGAAAGGACTGAAAGAGCTGAGCAGGTCGAGACCCCATATGAATAACAATGCCAACCAAACAGAGCTTCCGGACACTAAGCCACTACCCATAGACTATACATGAAGTGGGCTCCAACTGCATAGGTAGTAATGAATAGCCTAGTAAGGCCACCAGTGGAAGGGGAAGCCCTTGGTCCTGCCAAGACTGAACCCCCAGTGAATGGTATTGTTGGGGGGAAGGAGGTATTGGGGGGTGGATGGGGAGGAGAACACGCATATAGAAGGGGAGGGGGAGGAGTTAGAGGGATTTTGGCCTGGAAACTGGTAAAGGGAATAATATTTGAAATGTAAGTAAGAAATACCCAATTTAATAAAGATTGAAAAAAAGCAAGAATGGATACAAAAAATGTGGCTCATTTACAGAATGTAATATTAGTTAGCTATTAAAACAAGGACATCATGAAAACTATAGATGAATGGATTAAAAAAATATTTCTGAGTGAGTTAATCCCGGCCAGAAAGTCTTGCATAGTATTTATTCACTATAAATGGATATTATCCATAAAGTAAACAATATCTATGATACAGTCTACATACCTGAAACGTTAAACAAAAAGGAAAGCCTAAGTGTGGATGCTTGAATCTCACTTAAAAGGGAGAGCAATGAAGTCCAGGCTCTTTTACACTTTTTCTTTTATATTTAGTGTATCTGGATTTGTGTTGAAGTTTTTGATTACCTTGAACTTGACCTTTGTGCAAGGTGACAAATATGGATCTATTTTTGTCTGTATATGACTGCCAGTTAGATGAGCACCATTTATTGAAGATGCTTTCTTTTTTCCATTGTGTATATTTACTCTCTTTGTTAAAGATCAAGTATGTGTAACTGTATGGTTTTATTTCTGGGTATTCAATTCTATTCCATTGATTTACCTGACTGACTCTGTACCAATACCATGCAGGTTTTGATGACTATTGCTTTGTAATATAGTTTGAAATCAGGGATAGTTATTCCCCCGAGAGTTCTTTTATTGTTAAAAATTGTTTTTGTGACTGCGGGTATTTTTGTTTTTCCATATGAAATTGAAAGTTGTTCCTTCCATGTTTGTGAAGAATTGTGTAGGAATTTTGAGGGAAATTGCATTGAATCTGTAGATTGCTCATTGTTGCTATTTTAATGCTATCAACCAATGAGCCTACGAAATCTCTCCATTTTCTGAGGTCTTCAATTTCTTTCGTGAGAGACTTGACATTCTTGTCAAACAAATCTTTCACTTGTTTGTTTAGAGTTACCCCAAGACATTTTATACTATTTGTGACTGTTGTAAAGGGTGTTGCTTCCATATTTTCTTTCTCCTTTCTTTTATCATTTGTATAAAGGTAGGGCACTGATTAACAAAACTGAAATCCAATGACTCAAAAATCGATAAGTGGGACCTCATGAAATTGAAATCTTTCTGTAAGGCAAAGGACATAGTCAATAAGAAAATTTGTAACCTATAGATTGGAAAAAAATCCTCACAAACCCCACACCTTACAGAGGGTTAATATCCAAAATATATAAAGAATTCAAGAAGATAACCTACAAAAAAAATCCCAATCAAACACAGCGAATAGAAGTAAAGTAAACAGAGAATTCACAACAGAGGAAGCTAGAGTGGCTGAGAACTTAAAGAAATGTTCAAAGTCCTTCATGATCAGGGAAATGTAAATAAAAATGACCCTGAGATTTTACCTTTCACCAATCAGAATGGCTAAGATCACAACCTAAGTTGACAGCACATTTGGGCAAGAATGCAGAGAAAGAAAAACATCTCTTCATTGCTGGTGAGTTAGAAAACTGGTACATCCACTCTGGAAATCAATCTGGTGTTTCCTCCGAAAATTGGAAATAGACCTACACAGAAGACCCAGCTATACCACTCTTGGCCATACATCCATAAGATTCCCTACCATGCCACAGAGGCATGTGTACCAGTATGTTCATAATGGCCTTATTTGTGATAGGCAGAAACTAGAAACAACCTACATGTCTCACAATAGAAGAATGGTTACAGAAAATGTGATTCATTTGCACAATGGAATACTATTCAGCTATTAAAAAGGAGGACATTATGAGTTTTGCTGGCAATTGGATGGAACTAGGAAATGTCATCCTGAGCCAGGAAACTCAGTCTCAAAGGATATACATGTGGGTATTCACTAATAAGTGAATATTAGCCCAAAATATACAGAATACCAAGTAAACAATTCACCAAACTCAAGAAGGTTAACAAGCTAAGGGGCTCAAGTGAGAACGCTTCAGTCTCATTTGGGAGTGGGAAGAAAGCAGTCACTGGCTGCAGAGTGAGGAAGGTATCTGGGACAGGAGCTGGTGCAAGCCACCTGATGAATATATACCAGAGGACTGCCTGGTCTGGCCTCAGTGAGAAAAGATGAACCTAACACTTGAGAGACTTGAGGCCCCAGGGAGTTAGAAAGTATGGAGGGGTGAAGATGGTGACATCCTCTTGGAGATAGAGGGTAGATTAATGGTATGAAGAACTGTAGGAGGGAAGCCTGACCAGTGGGGCAGCAGGATCAGGTTTGAGAAAAGTATGAAAGAATGAAAGAGGATCAGAAAAATAATGTAAATCTGCAGTTGCTGTAGGGGTGGGGGAATCTCTATGCAGTCCTTGAGACCTAGGATAAGGAAGGTTACAGCAGTCAATGTGAAATGGCTAGCAGTACGGACGTGGAATCTGAACCAGCCACCTCCTGTAGGCACACAGCACAGGTTCCCAAATGGAAGGATAAGGAGACTAACACACCAACCAAACTTTTGACCCAGATATTTTCCTGTCTAAAAAAATTCAGGGACAAAGATGGAGCAGAAACTCAAGAAATAACTGATCACTGACCAGCCCAACATGAGACCCTAACCATGGCCAAGCATCCATTCCTGACCCTATTGATGATACTCCATTATGCTTACAGACAGGGGCTAACATAACTGTCCTCTGAGAGGCTCTACCTAACAACTCACTGAAAGAGATGCAGATATCTACAGCCAAACATTGGGACCCATATGGAAGAGTTGTAGGAAGTATTGCAGGATGTGAGGGGGATGGAAATACCACAGGAAAACAGTGTAAACTAGCCTGGACCCCTGGGAACTCAGCCTAATCATGTAAGGTTTGGGGTGAGGGTTGTTTGGTAGGGGGTACCAGATGGTCCTCACTTTCCAGAGGCAAAGGGGAGGGAAGGTTTAGGGTTGGACACTTTGGGGGATTGGAAGGGTGGCAGTATTTGAAATGTAATTAAATAAATAATAAATAAATAAATAACATTATTTGAAACACTTAGTGTTAAAAATCTGTAATGTAACAACATACTGAATACATTTTTCAAAGAATTGAATGATTACTTTAGTTTATGAGAGTTTCATAAAAGTAATTAATATTACTTCTGATTTAGAGTTCCCAGTTTTAGAAAAAAATGAGATCATTAATTCATGAAATGAATTCCTAAAACACCATATTCTATGGTCTAAGCATAAGAAAGTAATGTTAGTAATGTGAACAGTTCAATAACTGTGCCAACCAATCAGGGCAATACAGAGAAACATTGGCTTAGGGTGTAAAGAACTTGTACCACAGAATTGTGTAATCAGAATTTTACTTCACAGATGTTGCCATTAGACCTTTGGTTTTAGAGTCTGAATATTCTTCAATATTCTTTTTTAATTAAAAGGAAATTTTCATGGATTATTTGGAAATTACACAAAATGCACCCTGATCATGTACACTTCCCATTTATCCATGTGCAAGTGTCACCATTAGGATTGCCCACAAAACAAAAGAAGACAATAAGAAATCTGGTGCCCATATAGTCATTGGTGTGACCTCAAACTCCTAGTGGCCAGTCCCTTCAAAGAAAGAAAGAAAGAAAGAAGAAAGAAAGAAAGAAAGAAAGAAAGAAAGAAAGAAAGAAAGAAAGAAAGAAAGAAAGAAAGAAAGAAAAGGAAAGAAAGAAAGAAGAAGAAAGGAGGAAAGAAAGAAAGAAAGGAAGGAAGAAAGGAAGAAAGAAAGAAAGACAAGACAAACAAAAACAACAAAACAAAACAACAACAACAACAAAAAAACTGAGTCTTTTCCCACCCCAAACTGGGCCAGAAGCCATCAACTGTGAAGACATACATTTCACCATCTCAATTTAAAGAGTTGTCTTTAATGGCTTCCTGTCTAGAACATTTCTTTTGGCAGGAAGATGAAGGTGAAGGCAGTCCTCAATGTTACTACAAAGGGAAACTATCTTTACATATATATATATATGTAACTATATATAAAATTATTTTGAGGAACCTAGTGTTACAAATCAGTAATCTAACAATAAACTGATACTTTTTTCAAAGAATTGAGTGATCACATTAGTTTATGAGTTTCATAAAAATAATTAATATTACTTCTTATTTAGAGTATATATATACTCTAAATGTATATATATATTAAATATATAATATAAATATTTATAATATAAATATATATATAATATGATTCTGGTTACAGCCCAGGCCACGGATATCAACATAGCTTAAGGTAACAGCATATCCATAGACATAAATGTTATGCCTATTAAATTTTTGGTGCATTACCTTATTTTCTGAAACATAATATAATATCTGTCATTTCATAATAGTTTTTGAGTGCAGTTGATATTTTTCCTTAAGCCTATGTTGTCTAGCAGATGTCTCAAGTATACTCATCTAACGTGACTGAATCAATTCCCCCTGTATTTACATGATACTTTTCATTTATTAGGTTGATTATTTTAGATAAGTCTTAAGAGAATCATCAGGAAAAAATTTTCCTTTTATGAACTTAATTTCATGGAAGATAAGTTTAAAGCTTACATGTTATTCATTATGTCAAGATTGTCTTTGTAGCTTATTAATATTCAATTCTATATATTCACTATATTTGTTTTACATTAGTATTAGCACTTACATTGATTCCTATGTAAATGAAATAAATATAGGAACGAAAATATCATTTTGTAATTCAAATTTTAGTTATTTTGGTTGAGTTTTGAATAGTAGACTTTCTATATTTCCTTTTTCAGGTCTTACTTAAGTAGCCACATTGCTAACACTTAATTGGTATAATTTCACTATAATTTCTAGGAGAGTCAGTCTTATAGTAGACCTCTTGGTTTCCTGGCTCTTAAAAAACTTTCTAGCTACTCTTCTTCAGCTCTTCCAAAGATTTAATTGACCTTTATTTTAGGTCAATTGTAAATTAATTGTATGAGTTTAAAGAAATTCTTCTACACTGTAGTGTCAAGTAAATTAAACAAAAGTGAACTTGTGTTATATTAATAGGGAAATAAAACTTCAATAAGATTTAAAATAGTATCACAGAAGTTTGAAAATTCACTAAAACAGACTTATTTATTAGAAGTTATTGTTAGTAAATATTTTTATACATACACATGCATTAAGTAACTGGATTCCAATCCACCCTTCACTTAGCCTCCTACAGTATATTTCCTACATTCATTGTTAGGGTTCCGTATGACACAACATGTGTTTACAACTAATGTACACAAGTGTAAGAGACAGACAGATTGTGCTAATGCCAGGAATTAAAATGTTATTAAAAGCAGAAGCACTCTATAATACCCATATTAATCATTAAGTACTTTGTCCTGATCGAAATGTTATTTCCTATAAATTAAATTGTTATTAATGTCTATGAAATTTAGAATTTTTAAAATGCAATTCTAGCATTTATTCCTCTTATTTCCTGATTACTTTATTGAATGCCATTTTCCATGGACACATACAATATGGATTGCACATACTTTTTATAAACAGGCATATTTTAAATCAATGTGTTCAACTTATTTATTTCAACTCATAGTGTTTTTCTGAATCACAGCTTACTTAAGTCTAAAATATTGTGATCTTGGCTTTCCCATTTCATAATGTTCTGTCTCCTCATTATTCCAAACAAGCAAAGCATATTGAATTTACTCAAAGCCCATGATATTAAGTGATACAAGGCGTAACACCAGATTTATAAGTGTTTCAATTTTTTCACCCTGTTTTGCAAAACACATTATTTTGCTTTTTAATTTGGGGGTTTCTATGCATATAAAAGGTTTGCAAAGGTAAGACAATTGATATTAATTAACACAGATGTGAATAGTGTCATAAAAGTAAAATCAAGAAATATGCCATAGCCTTTTTATTAATTTTTTTAATTTACATTTCAGATGTTATCCCCTTTCCCTGGCACCTTCAGCTCCTTCAATCTTTTCTTTAACTTCTGCAGTGGGGACTCCATTCTCAGTTCAATGATTGGCTGTGCGGATCCACCGCTGTATTTGTCATGCTCTGGGAGAAACCATCAGAAGGCAGTTATATCAGGCTCCTGTCAGCCTTCTTGGCATTAGAAATATTGTCTCTGTTGGTGACTGTGTGTCTACAGGCTAGATCCCTAGGTGGAACAGTCCCTGTATGGTCTTTCCTTCAGTTCTTGAACGAAAATTTGTTTCTGCATTTTCTCCTATGAATATTTTTGTTTCCCTTTCTAAGGAGTGAAGCAGTCATACTTTGGTTGTCCTTCTGAGCTTCACGTGGTCTGTGAATTTTATTTTGGATAATCCGAGTTTGGAACTAATATCCTCTTATCTGTGAGTGCATACCGGTGGATTTTTGTGTGTGTGTGTGATTGGGTTAGAATATTTTCTAGTTCCATCCATTTGCCTATGAATTTCATGAAGTCATTGCTTTTAATAGCTGATTAGTACTCTACTGTATAAATGTACCATATTTTGTGGAGCTGTTCCCCTGTTGAATGATATCTGGGTTCTTTTCAGCTTCCAACAATTATAAATAAGGTTGGTATAACATAGTGGAGCATGTGTCCTTGTTATATGATGGAGCATCTTTTGCCCAGGAGTGGTATAGCTGGGTCCTAAGTTAGTTCTATGATCAATTTTCTGAGGAACCTAGAAACTGATTGCCAGTATGCAATCCCACCAACAATGGAGGAGTATTCCTCTTTCTTCAAATCCTTGCCAGCATCCGTTTTCCCCTGAGTTTTTGATCTTAGCCATTCGACTGTTATGAGGCAGAATCTCAGTGTTGTTTTCATTAGCAATTCCCTGATTACTAAGGATGTTGAACAAGTCCTTAGGTGCTTCTCAACCATTCCATATTCCTCAGTTGAGAATTCTTTTTTCTTTTTATTGGATTTTTTAAATTTACTTTTCAAATGTTATTACCTTTTCCAGTTTCCCAGACATAAACCCCCATCCCATCCCCCTCTCCTTCTTCTATTAGGGTGTTCCCCTCCCCATCCATCCCCCTTCCTGACTTCCCCAACATTGCCCTATACTGGGGGTTGAACCTTGGCAGGACCAAAACTTCTCCTTCCATTGGTGCCCAACAAGACCTTCCTCTCCTACATATATATTTGAAGGCATGGTTCATTCCATTGTAGGATGATGTCACAGGTGAGCAAGTACAGGATAGAAGGAGGCCTGTCATTGGAGGAGAAGGAAGGATGGGTGGGGAGAGAAGTTTGAAGGAAGAGGAGGAGACTAGGGGAGAGAGGAGGAGACAGGGCGGAGAGAGGGGAGAAGCTATGGCAGGTGATGTTAAGTTTCTGTTCTGTGTATTTACAGGTTGTTATTAATGCTCTCAAGGGATGGATGGTACTGGGCTTTGTATGTTTAAGTGGGAAATTATATCTTACCAATTGGATCTAAGATTATTGTGTTGTGTATTCTTTTATGTGAGGGTTTGAGTGTAGGAAAGTGTGCGGCTGGACTGTGTTTCCGCCAAGATATCTAGGAGATATCTTGGTGCACCGCGGTGCAGACCTAGCGGGATAAAAGACAATAATACTTCATTTATTTTTATATTTTTACAACAATATTCCATGTATAGTCTTTGGGTAGTGGTTTAGTCCCTGGGAACTCAGGTTGGTTAGCATTGTTTTACTTATGGGATTGCAAGTTCCTTCAGCTCTTTCAATCCTTTCTCTAATTCCTCCAACAGGAACCTCATTTACAGTTCAAAGGCTGGCTGCAAGCATCAGCCTCTGCATTTGTTATGCTCTGGCTGTGCCTCTCAGAAGAAAACTATTATCAGGCTCCTGTCCACATGCATTTCTTAGCTTCATCAATATTATCTAGTTTTGGTTGGTATATATATATATATATATATATATATATATATATATATATATATATATATATATGCTGTATACCCATGTGGGGAAGGCTCTAAATGGCTATTCATTCAGGCTCTGCTCCAAACCCCTTCCTATGAAGAATTCCATCTTTCATGAAGGACTGAAGCATCTGTAATTTGTTCATCCTTCTCCTTGAGCTTCATGTGGTCTGTGGATTGTATCTTGGGGAATTTGAGCTTTTGGGCTAATATTCAGTGTTTTCCTCTGATTGGATTACCTCACTCAGGATACTTTCAACTTCCATCCAAATCCCTATGAATTTCATGATGTCATCATTTTTAATAGCTGAATAATACACTGTTGTGTAGATGTACCACATTCTTGTATCCATTCCTCTGGTGAAGGGCATCTGGGTTCTTTCCAGTTTCTGGCTATTATAAATAAGGCTGCTGTGAACTTAGTGTAACATGTGTCTTTGTTGTATGTTGGAGCATCTTCTGGGTATATGCCCAGGAAAGGTATAGCTGGGTCCAGTTTTCTGAGGAACCTCCAGACTGATATCCAGAGTGGTTGTACCAGTTTGCAATCCCACCAATAATGGAGGAGTGTTCCTCTTTCTCCACATTCCCACCAGCATCTGTTGTCACCTGGGTTTTTGATCTTAGCCATTCTGACTGGTGTGAAGTGGAAGTTCAGGGTTTTATTTAATTTGAATTTCCCTGATGACTAAGGATATTGAGTATTTCTTTAGATGCTTCTCAGTCATTTGATATTCCTCAGCTGAGAATTTTTTGTTTAGCTCTGTACCCCATTATTAATAGGGGTATTAGGCTCTCTGGAGTCTACCTTTTTGAATTCTTTGTATATTTTGAATATTAGCCCTCTATCAGATGTAGGATTGGTAAAGATCTTTTCCTAATCTGTTGGTTGCCATTTTGTCCTAATGACAGTGTACTTTGCCTTACAGAAACTTTGTAATTTTATGAGGTCTCATTTGTTTATTCTTGATTTTAGAGCATAAGCCATTGTTGTTTTGTTCAGGTAAATTTCCCCAGTGCTCATGTGATCAAAACTATTCCCCACTTTTTCTTCTATTATTTTGAGTGTATTTGGTTAGTTGTGGATGTCCATGATCCATTTGTACTTAAGCTTTGTACAGAATGATAAGAATGGATTGATTTGCATTCTTCTACATGCTGACCTCCAGTTGAACCAACACAATTTGTTGAAAATGCTGTCTTTTTTTCCATTAGATGGTTTTAGCTCCTTTGTCAGAGAACAACTGACCATAGGTTGTGTGGGTTCATTCCTTGGTCTTCAATTCTATTCCACTGATCTACATGCCTGTCTCTGTCCCAATACCATACTGTTTTTGTCACATTTGCTCTGTTATATAGCTTAAGGTCAGGGATGGTGATTCCCCCAGTAGTTCTTTTATTGTTAAGAATAGTTTTCACTATCCTGTTTGTTTTTTCTTGTTTGTTTGTTGTTTTTTTTTTGTTATTCCAAATAAAAGTGCATATTGCTCTTTCTAATTCTATGAAGAACTGAGTTGGAATTTTGATGGGGATTGCATTGAATCTGTAGATTGCTTTTGGCAAGGTGGCCATTTTTACAATTTTACTCCTGCCAATCCATGAGCATGGGAGATCTTTCCATCTTCTGAGATCTTCGATTCCTTTCCTCAGAGACTTGAAGTTCTTGTCATACAGATCTTTCCCTAGCTTTTTAACAAGAGAAGACACACAAGGTTCCTCCATAGTGACAGCTCTTTTCCTGTTTCAAAGGAAAATAATGAAGCTAAACTAAATGCTTGCTTTAAAGTTCTGGTAGGACACTTATGCAAGTTTACCTCCCATAATGTTTTATAAATTTGCTATATAGAATTTTATTGTACTTTGGGAAATATGATCATTTAACATTATTTTATATGCATATACATAGTATGCATTACGTGTTTATATGCTATTTTTAATACATAGTCTGAGTTTTTTAAACATTGGCTGTTTAACCTGCTATCATCATTCTTCTGATTGCCTATAAACTTATATTTATTAATATATATCTTTGCATGCACGGATTTAGCAAATAATGATTTTTTAAACACCAATACAACCATTTTAATTTTAATGTTTTTTTACTCCTTTTCTTTTTTTCTTTTTCTATTTATTTATTTATTTATTTTTTATTTATTTTTTTTTTTTTGGAGCTGGGGACTGAACCCAGGGTCTTGCGCTTGCTAGGCAAGCACTCTACCACTGAGCTAAGTCCCCAACCCCCTTTTTTTTTACTCCTTTTCTTTTTTTTTTTAATTTTAATGTTTTTAACTGAAACACCATTGCATCATTTTCTCTGTAATCTTTTCTTCTTCCAGCCACTTAGAGGTAGTCGTCCTTAAGATATTTATGCAAACTAACAAGTGGAACTATTATTACTTTTTATTATTTTTAAGTTTAAGAATTCTGATGATTTTATAGTGTCATTTATTATGGTTTTTCTTTCTTTTCTTTTCTTTTTTGGTGACAGGGTCTCACTATGTAGTCCTCACTGTCCTTGAATTCTCTTTAGAGACGAGGTAGACTCATACCTACAAATGTCTATAAGTTTAGCATATGCTTTAATGTGCTGGACATAAATGGAATAACTACACACACCTACTATGATTTTAATTCTCAATATTTGTAACATATAACATAAAAATAGTTAAGAAAATTTTCAAAGTAAAACATACTCATTGATATTCATTAAACAGATTAGCTTCTTATATGCAATATGAGACTTCTTATTTGAAAGATACAGCAGCAGGAATGAGACCATAGTAGTAAGGATGTCTGGAAACAGCTCTTCTTTTCCCCTAAAAGGAAAACATTTTTCTTAGAAAGACAGCTGTTCTATAACAGGGCTGAATATATTCAAAAGATCCCTAGACAAATTTTAGTGCTATAAAGGAAATGAATAATCATAACATAAACAAACAAAGTGGCAAGAATATAAGGATGTATCAAAAGACACAAGACCCACTAAAGAACAAAATATTCCACAAACACTTTAGATTAATGGAAACAATATGCCAGTATATTTATATGACATAGAAATACACTTTAGATAGGTGGTATTGCTTCAATAAAGAATTTTAACCCCATATTAAACATGAAATATATTATGCTAATATCAATGTAACAGTTAATCATGAACTACATTGCCCATGTCTTCAAATTGTGATTTGAGAAATACCATGATCAAGTAAATATTTAGAAACTATATTTTAGGACATATTAGCATGAATTTCTGAAATACTTGAAATACAAACCAGGCAACAGTGTCACAGAATCTTCATCACCCACTCAGGGAATGCAGAGGCAGGTTGAGCTCTTTGAATTACAGGCCAGCATAGTCTACCAAGAAAGTTCCAGGAAAACCAGGACTACACGGGGAAACCATACCATAAGCCATCTAGGAGAGGCTAAGGCAAATAAGTGATTGTTTTGGTAATGGCCCACCATTTTGCATTGCTGCAATGAGTAAGCTTTAAAGATGCAAATTCTTTAAAAACATAAAAACAGGATTGTTTTTGCTGCTGATCTGATTTGTCAAACAATATTACAAAACCTAATGAGTGCTGAACATCAGCCCACCCAATAGTACAGATTTTCAGTAGGACAATGCAAAGATGTACTCTTTTTTTTTTTATCAGTAACATTTTATTTATAACCTTTGTCACTATACATACAAGGCATTTATATGTTTTCATATCACAAACATGGGAAATAACTTCAATTATTTATGAAGTCCTCAGGTAATCCTGTTTCTAAGAAATTATCTGAGGTCTAATGATGTGTCTATGGTCTGTTCATAGGATTTCTAAACAACAGATACAAAGGAAGTCATTTCTTGAAATGCCCTTTAAATTTAGGATTATGAATCAGACAATGCTCTTTAGGGGTTTTCAACTCACAGACTCTCGGTCTAACATCCCCTGCTAACTCTTCAGAAGGCTCACAAAGAACAAATGAAGCAGGCTTTTCACTGTGTTTAGAGCATAGGAAAGCTTTGGGACTTTTGTCATCACGTGACCTGGTCTTCTTGAAGATGATGTTCAGATGGGGGCCTATGTATATGTGCACCAAGCGTGTCTACTGCCCCAGGAGGCTACTACTTTTCCAGATGTATTACCTGAACCACACAAGCTCTGTTCTGGATGTCACTTGGACACTGCTTCCTCATGACAGTGCTGGGGAGGGGACAGATTTGTAAAAGACAAAGCAGATGATTAAATAGCCTTTCTTCTGTTTTTCCTCAGACAACAACAGTGACAAACCAACAAGAGAAGAAAGCATCTGGAGTCCTTTGAAGACCGAAGACAATGAAGCAAATTTTATTAAAAAAAAATACCCTTGTTTGGGTGTTTGAAAGTGGATTTTCCTGAGTATTAATCCCAGCTATATCTTGTTAGTTAAATAGAAGACAGTGTCAAATATTAAAAGGTGGCTAACACAACGTGAGGAACCTAATGGCCGATAGCATGTCCTCCAGCATCAGAAGACAGCAGAGAGGAGAAGCATGCCATCTTGTATCCTTAAGAAGGAAAACCATTTGTTCCCAACCATACAAGACTCCTTCATGTGACCCATTTGGTCTAAAATTAGTAAGGGCCTCTTATTTTCATTAGATCTCTGAGGTTTTAAATTGAGGCCTTCTCAGAGTTCTCTTGAAGTCTAATGTAGACAACATTTTTTTTTGTGCTGTGAGTCAGATCCATTTCTTTAGCAGTTGAAACAGCTGGCCATTGTAACTAGTTCTTTTACCATCGGGATATAGCATCCTACCAAATAAAATAAATAAAGTGACCAGGGACATCTGACTTGGCAAAACCAGTGGAAGACGTGGCTCATGGATTCCTGACCCTTAGTCTCACCACAACGAAGTACAAGTCAGCAGAGGTACAAAACCTAGACTGAGTAATTCTTTTTTTTTTTTTTTTTAACTTGAGTATTTCTTATATACATTTTGAGTGTTATTCCCTTTCCCGGTTTCCCGGCAAACATCCCCCACCCCCCTCCCCTTCCTTATGGGTGTTCCCCTCCCCATCCTCCCCCCCTTGCCGCCCTCCCCCCAACAAACTAGTTCACTGGGGGTTCAGTCTTAGCAGGACCTAGGGCTTCCCCTTCCACTGGTGCTCTTACTAGGATATTTACTGCTACCTATGAGGTCAGAGTCCAGGGTCAATCCATGTATAGTCTTTAGGTAGTGGCTTAGTCCCTGGAAGCTCTGGTTGCTTGGCATTGTTGTACATATGGGGTCTCAAGCCCCTTCAAGCTCTTCCAGTTCTTTCTCTGATTCCTTCAACGGGGGTCCTATTCTCAGTTCAGTGATTTGCTGCTGGCATTCGCCTCTGTGTTTGCTGTATTCTGGCTGTGTCTCTCAGGAGCGATATACATCCGGCTCCTGTGGGCCTGCTACTTCTTTGCTTCATCCATCTTGTCTAATTGGATGGCTGTATATGTATGTGGGCCACATGTGGGGCAGGCTCTGAATGGGTGTTCCTTCTGTGTCTGTTTTAATTTTGCCTCTCTATTCCCTGCCAAGGGTATTCTTGTTCCTTTTAAAGAAGGGTGAAGCATTCACATTTTGATCATCCGTCTTGAATTTCATTTGTTCTAGGCATCTAGGGTAATTCAAGCATTTGGGCTAATAGGCCAAAGATGTACTCTTAAGTAGTAATGCTGTGTAGAAAGATTAATGATCTTGTAAAACCTAATAATCATTTTATAGAATGCCTAAGTTTATAAAAGTAAGAGTGTATCAACAAGATAAATAAACCTCTAAGCGAGCTTACTAAAGGGCTCATAGACAGTACCAAATTAAAAAATCAGAAATGAAAAGGGAGACATAACAACAGAAACTAAGAAAATTCAAAAAAATCATCAGATGCTACTATAAAACCCTATACTCAACAAAACTGGAAAATCTAGATGAAATGGATGGTTTTCTACACAGTTACCACATACCAAAGTTAAAGCAAGAATAGGTAAACTTTCTAAACAGGCCCACATCACATAAGAAAATAGGAAAAGTCATTAAAATCCCCCCAAACAAAAAGTCCAGGGATAGATAGATTTAGTTTAGAATTCTACCAGACCTTGGAAGAAGACCCGATATCAATATTCCTCAAATTATTCCATAAAATAGAAACAGAGGAATACTACTTAATTCAGGCTATGAAGCAACAATTATTCTGATACATAAACCTCACAGAGACCCTACCAAAAAAAAGACATTCAGACCAATTTCACTCATGAATATTGATGCAAAACTACTCAATAAAATACTTGTCTAAATCTAAGAACACATCAAAATCATTATTTACCACAATCAAGTAGGCTTCATTCCAGGAATACAAGGTTGGTTCAATATTCAAAAAATCCATTTATGTAATACATCATATAAACTAACTCAAAGAAAAAAAAAACACTTGATCATTTCCTTAGGTGCAGAAAAAGTATTTGACAAAATCTAAAACCCCTTCATATAAAAAGTATTGGAGAGATCAGGAATTGAAGGCCCATACCTAAACATAATAAAAACAATTTACTGCAAATCAACAGCCAATATCAAATCAAGTTGAGAGATACTTGAAGCAACCCCAATAAAATCGGGAAGAAGAAAATGATGCCCACCAGCCCTATGTCTATTCAATATATTACTCGAAGTGCTAGCTAGAACAATAAGACAACAAACATAGATCGAGGGGATAAAAATTGGCAAAGAAGAATTGAAGGTATAACTATTTGGAAATGATATGATTCTATACATAAGTGAAAACAAAAATTCTACCAGAGACCTTCTCTAGCTAACAAACATCTTCAGCAAAATGACCAGATATAAAATTAACTCAAATATATCAGTAGCCTTCCTTTATACAAATGAAAAACTGACTGAAAAAGAAATTAGAGAAAGAATTCCCTTTGCAATAGCCACAGATAACATAAAATGTCTTGGGGTACCTCTAACCAAAGAAGTGAGAGATCTTTATGATAAGAACTTCAAGACTCCCAAGAAAGAAATTGAAGAAAATCTCAGAAAACACATGCTCATGGATTGGAAGGATTAATATAGTAAAAAACGGCCACCCTACCAAAGACAATCCCCAAATTCCATGCAAACCCCATCAAAATCCCAACACAATTCTTCAAAGCCATGGAAAGAACAATTCTCAAATTCATCTGAAAAGACAAAAATCAAAAATATTGAAAACGATTCTTAACAATAGAAGAACAGTTGGGAGAATCACCAACCCTGACCTTAAGCTCTACTACAGAGCAATAGAGATAAAAACTGGATGGTATTGGTACAAAGGCAGACAGGTTGATCAATGGAGTAGAATTGAAGAGCCAGAAATAAAACCACACACTTACACATAATTGATTTTTGACAAAGAAGCCAAAAATATAAAATGGGAAAAAGAAAGCATCTTCAATAAATGTTGCTGGTCTAACTGGCTGTCTATATGTAGAAAAATGAAAATAGATCCTTATTTGTCGTTGTACATAAAGCTCAAGTCCAAGTGATTCAAGGACCCCAACATAAAAAAACCAGATACCCCACTGAATCTAAGAGAAGAGAAAGTAGGAAAGAGCCTTGAACTCATTGGCACAGGAAATCTCATAAAGAAAGAACTCTAATGACCCATGCTCTAAGATTGAGAATTCATAAATGAAACCTCTTGAAACTGGAAAGCTTCTGCAAGGCAAAGGACATAGTCAATAAGACAAATCGGTAACCTACAGATTGGGAAAAAATTCTTTTTTAACCTAACATCAGATAGAGGACTAAGATACAAAATATATATAGAACTCTATAAGCTAACCACAAAAAAAAAATCAAAAAAATGGGGTATAGAATTCACAACAGAGGAATTTGAAATATGTGAGAAACACCTAAAGAAATATTCAAAGTTCTTAGTCGGAGAAATGCAAATCAAAACGAACCTGAGATTCTACCTTATACCAATCAGAATGGCTAAGTTAAAAACTTCAGGCAACCACACATGTTGGACAAGATGTGGAGAAAGAACCATTTCTCCATCACTGCTGGGATTGCAAAGTGGTACAGCCACTCTGGAAATAAATCTGGTGTTTCCTCAGAAAATTGGGAATAAATCTACCTAAAGACCCAGAAATACCACTCTTGTGACTATATCCAAAAGATGCCCACCATGCCACTAGGGCACATGTTCTACTATGTTCATAATGGCCTTATTTGTTATAGCCAGAATCTGGAAACAACCAAGATGTCCCATGACAGAAGAATGGATACAGAAAATGTAGTTAATTTGCACAATGGATTACTACTCTGCTATTGAGAACAAGGACATGCTGAGTTTTGCAGGCAAATGGATCGACCTTGAAAATATCATCATGATTGAGGTAACTCAGGCAAAGGACATCTATGGTATGTACTCACTAATACATGGATATTAATCAAAGGGAAAAAAGTACAGAATACCCAAGATACATTTTTAATTTCTGTGGAAATTAAAAATGTCAACAAATTGAATACCCAAACGGTGGATTCCTTAGTTCTCCTTTGGGGGGAGAAGAAAGCAACCACAAGGGGGTAAGGAGACAGGGACAGGGGAGGAAAAGGGGATAGGGTTGAAGGAGAAGGGAACATGATCTTGTATTTGGTGAGGAAAAAGAACTGAAGACCTGAGGGCCATCAGGAAGAATGGAAATAGGCGACCTTGGGAGGAAAGATGTTGGGAGGACCCTTCAGAATGTACCAGAGATCTGGGAACTGAAAGCACCTCAGAACTCAAGGGGTGGAGGGACCCTAGATGTAATGCCCTACAGTGGGGGAAAGAGAACTTGTTTAGCCCACCTCCAGCAGAAAAACTGGGCATCAAGTGAGGGATGGGTGTTTCTATTCCACAGTCGAAACTCTGACCCATAATTCTTCCCGTCGAAAAGAAATGCAAGGATGGAATTGGAGAATAACCTGAGGAAATGAAAGTCCAATGATAGGTCCAAAATGGGATCCAGCTTTAGGGGAGGCACCAAGAGTTGACACCATTACTGAGGCTATTGGGTGCTCACAGAAAGGGACCTATCATGACTATGCTCCATAAGACCAAACAAGCAGCTAAAAGAGTCAGATGCAGATATTTACACCCAACCAACGAACAGAAGCTGCTGTCTCCTCTGTTGAGTTAGGAAAAAGCTGGAGGAAAGTGAAGAGGAGAACAACCCTATAGGAGAACCAGCAGTCTCAATTAACCTGGACACCTGAGATCTCTCAGACACTAGATCACCAACCAGGCACATACACCAGCTGAGATGAATCCCCCAACAACACACTTACAGCAGAGGATTTCCAGGTCCGGGTTTAGTCAGAGAAGATGCACCTAACCCTCAACAGACTGGAGGCCCCAGAAAGTTTAGAGGTCTGATGGGGTGGATGGGGTGGGGACATCATAGTGGAGGCTGGGATGGGGGTGGCGGTGTGGTGAATAGGTAGGGGAGGAGGTATGGGAAGTGGACCAATCACATGGTGGACCTGGAGGGGAATAAAACCTGGAGTGTAAAAATGAATAAAACATTTGAAAAAAAATAAAAAAGAAATGTGGGTGAAAAAATAATAAAACTGTAGATTTCAGACATGGGCATTAAAAGTGCTACAAACAGTGAAAGCAGGAATAATTAAATTGTGATAGGAGAATAAACACCATGCTCTGTTTGTGACAAATCAACTGGATACCATTAAGTCAGGACATCTTATGAAGGCCACATTTTCTGCCTCAGACATCAATTATGGCTGCCTTACTGATAGAGTCCAGAGGAAGCCAATTCAGCCTGCTTCATCCCGGGGCACAGAGAGCATATAAAAGTTCACAGAATAATTAATAATATCCATGTAATTGTCCAACTGAGTTAATACTGAGCTGAAACCTTGGACTTCTTTAAATGAACTGGCCAAGTCTGAAAAAGAAAGTGATTTCAAGTCCTCTATAGTATAAAAGCTGCACATAAGAGCTATGTACTATGAGTCATGGGCTAATTGCACAAGGATAAGAAAACTGGCTTGGAACAGATTTACCATTATGTAAAACATTCATTCTAAGCTAGGAATGAGGACACTATCTGGTAACTAAAGGTCATAAACAGATAGTGGAGACTTTATTGTAGGTGCAAGAAGAAATAATAAAATATTGACTAATTTATCCACACAAAACTTTAAAACTACTAGGACAAAGCAGATGATATGACATTTGGCAAAACTCTGCTAACTTGTGACATAAAAATGATTGCTTTAAACTTATAATAAACTTATTGGGGCTAGTAAGAAATAATGAATGTTTAGTGACATTAGTCTTAATAGAAGGTTATATACACAATTTTGTTGTCACTCTTTAAACCTTATTGTTCTATAACATGAATTAATGCCTTAAACTTACTAGGAACTTACTAGAATATAAAAGTAGTTAGAATACCGTTTAAGTAATTATTCCTGCTGTAACAAATCTGCCTGATAGTTGTATGTAGTAAGTTTTTTTAGAGAAAAATATATATTCTCAAAACCAAAAATACAGGAATATTGTAGCTTCTCTTTCTGTTTCATCCAGCGTGACTGATTTTTTTCTGCATACACACATTTTTCATTCTTCTCTGGCTCAGAAAGAATTAAGGAACTCTGAGCCTTTCACCTGGTCAGTGAGGTGCCCTAGAGTCAAAGATCAAAGATCCAAAAGAAGAAGCAAATAACGTAATTCAATCCCCTGCTGATTACAAAAGAATTGCCAGAAACCAGCAGCCTTTTAGCCACAGACTAGCAAATGAGAGTTAAGTTTCCAGAGGCCATCAGCTTCTGGCAAGAAAGAGTTACAAGGCCAGTTTTGGCCTTTTCCAACCTTGTGTCCTACCTCAGTAATTGTATGTCTAAAGGCTGGGACTGGAATATGTAAAACCCATTCTCACAAAACAGAAGAAAACAGAACAAACACAAACAAACAAACAAAAAATAAAAATAAAATAGATAAAGAAATAGTGACTACAGAAGTATTGTAAGTTAGTGTGTTGTGTATCTCTGATTTTGGTATCATACTACTAATTTATCTATTTTTCCAGTTTCACTGTTGATTCTGGCCATTTTCTATTTGCCAGTTTGCTGATATCTTAAAAGCCCCCTTCTCTTCCATTAATCTTCTAACATTTTTTGTGGTAATTTTAAACATTATCTGCTATTAAATTACTATGTTATTTTTCTTCCTTAAAAATAGACTCATCTACTCTTTGACACTTCTAAAGTAGCTTACTACATCAACATTTATATTTTCCATTTATAAAATACAAAAAATATATAAATCTTTGTGTCAAATATTGTAGCTTCATCCAAAAATTTAAAGGATATGGCATTAGTTTAATTATATTTAAAACAATTACTATTGTACTGAAAGAATAAAGATTTTAAACTTTAAAATCCCCCACTGACCCTGCTGTGAGGACAAGTGCACCTCACAGCAAAGAATAACATCACATGTTATGGGGAAGTAGTCCAGCCACAGACCACCTGGCCTCGATAAGGTCTGGCTCAACATAAACCATCCGAAATCAATAAGCCCTGACTCGAGGTGAGCCATCTGGCCTCGATAAGGCCCAACTCAACAGTCCTGAGTAAAACAGGAGTTGGGGTCAGCTCACCCCAAATGCAGGGTGGCCTGGAGTTGAACTGAGCCCAAGTTAGATCATGTGTGTCAATGTAAACAAACCACTAAAATTGCTTTGCTTTGTGTAACTGTTGTCAACTACCTATGCAATTTTCCCTATAAATACCTTCCCCTAATTGGGCTCGGGGTCGACTCCTCTGTCTCCTGTATGAGATACCTGTCGTCCCCAGAGCTCTGGTTTCTCAAATACACCTCTTGTTCATTACATCAAGACCGGTTTCTCGTGAGTTCTTGGGGCTTGCGTCATCTCGAGATTTGAGTGGGGGTCTTCCCCACCCCGCTGGTCTTTCAGTACTAAATATTTCTTTAAAATATTATACATTTAAAATGCTATATAACGGGAATAGCTTTCTTTGCTCTTTCAGAGGACCTGAGTTTGGTTTCTATCACCCACATGGCAGTGCAAAACTGTTCGTAATTCTAGTTCCAAGGGATCTTACATATTCTTCTTGCCTCCACAGGCATGGAAAAATCCATGTGGTATACATATATTTAGAAACAAACACTGACACACACACAAACACACACCCACAAACACATATATGTGGCATGGTTCCAATGACTATAATCCTAGCACTTTGGAGGTATAGACAGAAGAATTAGTAGATCAAAATTGTCTTTATCCTTAGACTATGTTCAAAGCCAGCTTTCAATGCATGATGCCTTATCTTGAAATGAACAACAGAATTATTTGCTGTACATCCATATTTAAGTAAATACTTCTTACATTGGTATTTTTCTAAGTGATATTCATCAACCCACATTCTCACTTTATTTGTAGAAGTATAATATCTTGAAAATTATTTTATTATTGGCTCAACTCCTTTTATTCATTGGACATGTTAAATTTTGTTGTTATGTACTTAAGGTCAATTTCATGGGGGCCCCATGAAAAAAAAAGTGTGAGTTTTTCCTAATACAAATCCATTAAAGAGAAAAATGAATCATTACATAAAATATATTTTAATGACATGATTGATGTAAAGATTACTGCATGTTCTTTTTTTCAAGATCTTCTGCATATCTACAATCTCCCTTAATTAATTATTCTCAAAATTTGAGAAGCTAAATCACGTGTTTATTGTTGAAATATATAATTTATTTATCTTCTATTTCTAGCTCAATAGTTGAAATTTTTGAGAATTTGTCTTTATAATTTGTTCTATAACCAATTCCTTATAACACATATTTTTATATTATACATATTTGTGTATGATTGTACACAGAAACAACAGATATACACTTTTGTTTAATTTTTCTTAGGGAAACCTAGGTAAGTTAAGTTTTTGACTAGTAACCTCAATCTTAATATTTTGTATTTTAATATCCAAAATATGTAATAGCTGAATATTCTGCAATGTACAGGTAAATAGTTCAAACTTTCAACAATTGTTCAAGCCATATTCTGTCCTTCTAATTTGTCACTATATACCCATTCACATTTCCTGTCAGAGTTAATTTTGAGAAAGTATATGAAATTATTTGAAGAGGAAGTAGAAATAGCTGAAAGGGCATAAGCATCAGAGCCTTCATAATTGTCTAAAATATTTCCTTAGAGGAGGAATACAGAGAATCTCTCTACATCTCTCTCTGTCTCTATCTCTGTGTCTCTCTTCTGCTCTCCCTCTGCCTCTTCACTACCCCTCCACACTTGTGTGTATGTGTGTGTGTGTGTGTGTGTGTGTGTGTGTATGCATGCAACATGCATGCATGGATGAGTTCAGGGCTTGATTCCCAAAGAAACAAAAGCATTCTCATAGTGCTAGATTTTAACCACACTAGTTTCCTTTGATCTCATTACATTCACCTTATTACTTGGATGTTTTTCTCTATTTAGGAAGAAGGAATCATTCATCAGTCATAATTTTGTATCAGGCAGTTACAATGTGCATGTACTATAGTAAATGATGGATTTGAAATTAGAATTCTAGTTAAAGTTCCATTCATGATCTCCATTGTACCATTTTGTCTTATTGGTGAATCATGTTTAAAGTAATGAGAAAGCTAATTCTTAGTCATGGAAATGGAAAAACTGTGACTGGAAAATCAAGTTGAAGGAAGAATCAATAGCCCTTGATTAAATTCTACAGCAGAAAATAAATTTAGGCAATGCAGTGCTCACAATGGCAGATTGGGGTTGTCCCTGGGAAGCTTGTTCAAAGGTGGACAGACCTCTGGGATTTTATGTCACTATTCCATACTGCTTTAGTTGGGTTATTGATTCATGGTGTCTATATGATTTTATCCTAATTGTAATTAAACTGTTTTTGATTTGACATTGAGTATTTCTACTGCAACTTCTTAATGAAAAGCAAGGTGAGAAGTGCAATGAAGCAGTCGCTAATTCTTTACTGCTAATTTAAATATACTTTTCAAGGGCTAATCATGTTTTCTGTTATGCTTGGAAACTTAATTTTGACTGGAATCACATTTGTCAAAAAATTGTCAGAAAACACAAAGTCCATCTTTTGGCCCTTGCATTATAGTCAAGGAAAAGGCTTCTTTCTTTTTGTCCAATAACCAACTTGAGCAGACTCTGATTGACAATCATGGAGCTTCATTGAGGCCCAACTGAGGATGTACTTCATGGGCAGACACCAACCCCTGAGTATTACCTGATGCTATGATATGTTACAGAAAAGAGTCAAGCATGGCTGTTCCCTGAGAGGCCCAACCAGAATCTGAGGGAGACACAAATACTTAAAACCAACCATTGGACTGAAGTTGAGGACCCCTCTGATTGAGTTAGGGGAAGAATGGGAGAAGCTAAAGAGAAGGGCGACCCAATAGGAAGACCATAAGTCTCATGGAATCCAGACCCCTGGGAGTTCCAGAAACTGAGCTACCAACAAGGCAACATACAGGAAGTAGAACGAGTCACTGGACACATGTGACAGTGAACTGTCTGGTCTGACCTCAGTGGGATAAGCTGTGCCTAATCCTCAAGAGACTTAAAGTCCCATGGAGGTTGGAGGCCTGGAGGTGGGGAGCATCCTCTTGGAGAGAGGGTAAAGGCAAAATGCCATGAGGAACTATGAGAGGTGATAATGGGTGGTGGGAGACAATGGCAAGATTAGAAAAGAAAGAAAAGAAAGAAAAGAAAAGAAAAGAAAAAGAAAGAAAGAAAGAAGAAGAAAGAAGAAAGAGAGAGAAAGGAAAGAGAAGGAGAAGGGAGGGAGGAAGGAAGGAAGAAGTACATTGACTTTAAATATAACTGCTTACTAACAAATATAAGCTAGATCAAATTCAAAAGAAATTATAACCTAGTCTAATCTCCAAACACAAAAAACATTGTAAATTTTCATAGCTACTTGCTCAAGGAAACTATTTCTTTTAATGTATTAATTAAACGTGACAAAGTACATTTTTTTTTATTATTAACTTGAGTATTTCTTATATACATTTCGAATGTTATTCCCTTTCCCGGTTTCCGGGCAAACATCCCCCTCCCCCCTCCCCTTCCTTATGGGTGTTCCCCTCCCAACCCTCCCCCCATTGCTGCCCTCTCCTCAACAGTCTAGTTCACTGGGGGTTCAGTCTTAGCAGGACCCAGGGCTTCCCCTTCCACTGGTGCTCTTACTAGGATATTCATTGCTACCTCTGAGGTCAGAGTCCAGGGTCAGTCCATGTAATAGTCTTGGGCAGTGGCTTAGTCACCTGGAAGCTCTGGTTGAAGCTGGCATTGCTGTGACGATATGGGGTCATGAGCCCCTTCAAGCTCTTCCAGTTCTTTCTCTGATTCCTTCAACAGGGGTCCGTTCTCAGTTCAGTGGTTTCTGCTGGCATGCGCCGCTGCATTTGCTGTATTCTGGCTGTGTGTCTCTCATGGCGATCCTGCACTCACATTTTGCGATCATCCGTCCTTGAAGTTTCATTTGTTCTAGGCATCTAGGGTAACTCAAGCATTTGGGGTAATAGCCACTTATCAGTGAGTGCATACCATGTATGTCTTTCTGTGATTGGGTTAGCTCACTCAGGATGATATTTTCCAGTTCCAACCATTTGCCTACGAATTTCATAAAGTCGTTGTTTTTGGTAGCTGAGTAATATTCCATTGTGTAGATGTACCACATTTTCTGTATCCATTCCTCTGTTGAAGGGCATCTGGGTTCTTTCCAGCTTCTGGCTATTATAAATAAGGCTGCGATGAACATAGTGGAGCACGTGTCTTTATTATATGTTGGGGCATCTTTTGGAATTTTTGTGCCCAAAGAGGGGTGTAATTGGATCCCCAGTTCAAACAAGGGTACTGGAATGGTTTCCCTTCTCCAAACAGTGTTTCCTCATCCTCAGCATTTGCTGTCACCTGAGTTTTTGATCTTAGCCATTCTCACTGGTGTGAGGTGAAATCTCAGGGTTGTTTTGATTTGCATTTCCCTTATGACTAACGATGTTGAACATTTCTTTAGGTGTTTCTCAGCCATTCGGCATTCCTCAGCTGTGAATTCTCTGTTTAGCTCTGAACCCCATTTTTTAATAGGGTTATTTGTCTCCTTGATGTCTAACTTTTTGAGTTCTTTGTATATTTTGGATATAAGCCCTCTATCTGTTGTAGGATTGGTAAAGATCTTTTCCCAATCTGTTGGTTGCCGTTTGTCTAACCCGGTGTCCTTTGCCTTACAGAAGCTTTGCAGTTTTAAGATCCCATTTGTCGATTCTTGATCTTAGAGCATAAGCCATTGGTGTTTTGTTCAGGAAATTTTTTTCCAGTGCCATGTGTTCCAGATGCTTCCCTAGTTTTTCTTCTATTAGTTTGAGTGTGTCTGGTTTGATGTGGAGGTCCTTGATCCACTTGGACTTAAGCTTTGTACAGGGTGATAAGCATGGATCGATCTGCATTCTTCTACATGTTGACCTCCAGTTGAACCAGCACCATTTGCTGAAAATGCTATCTTTTTTCCATTGGATGGATTTGGCTCCGACAAAGTACATTTTTATGAAGCTCTTTGTCAGTAAAAATTACCTCCAAGAAAAGGATATGAGACATTTCCATCTGAAATATTTTCTGTAAATAAAGTGCATTCTCTCTATCAAAGCGTTCATCAACAATGGCATTGAAATGTGCATTTTTCCATGACTAAAATATGAGATTCATTATTAAAAATTTTAATTACTTATCTAATTTGCCATTAATCAAGCACCATTCATTTTAATATGTCTTCTTATGTTTTCATATACTGTGTGATTGCTGACTTTTAAAGGTGGACATAAATCAAGAAATTCAGTCACTATTCTTTTACTAACGAAGAAAAGATACTTAGTTCTATCTTCACTTTCTCATCTATTTATCATTTGTGTGTCTGTCTATCTATCTATCTATCTATCCTTCTAACTATTTTTGATCATTATTTCTAACTGCCTGCCTGCCTACTTGCCTGCCATCTATATTTAATGATTCAAAAAACAAGGAGAGTAAATATCAGGGATATTAATTTATCTCATATTTCATAAATCATTGAAAAATAAATTATCTTCGAATACTGAAAATACATCCACTACTATAGACGAAAACTCACAAAACTCAAGAATCTTAATATGTGAATTGTTAAAAATTGACAATTTCACAGGCTTCTTTCTGAAATTAGTCATAGGTTTTTAAATCATGTTTGCTAAAAACTGAAAACAGATCCACCAATATTCTTGCTACTATAATCTGATACAAAATAAGTAATTTTATAAGATCAATTCTATTTTATACACATTTTGTTATAACAGCTGGATTTTTAATAAGGTGACCAGAAATATAATTAAATTATAGCTTATCAAATATTATAAAATATATAAAATGACAAATATATTATTTATTCGACTCACTATATTAGAGGAGATTTTTCATATACCGACACCATTTTATTAATATAGAATCTTAATATTGTATACTTTGTATATTTCATATAACATCAGTTACTATACATTTCTCACTAATTAAAGATGCCTGTTTAAAATTAGAGAAGCAATTGCTACTCTACTTTGCAATACTGACATTGCAGCACAGATGAATTTTAAGCTTCCCCAAATCACATATTTAATGTGAGGTAAGGATGTGATATGATGACATCAGGCAATCGTTCAAAGAATCCTTAATGAGAGTACATATTAAGACTCAGATTAAGGCAAGATACTACACACCCACCTAATACTTAAGGGAACTAAAACACGATCACCATACTTGTTGATCAGGGATATTATGACAAAGTAAGAACATTTGGAGAGTGTCTAAAGTTATTAATTGTTTGAAAATTCTAAAACATTAGAAGTCTAACATATTCGTGCTTTCAAAATATATTTCTCCAGAGGACATTTTTTTATCTAAGAGATGGTCATCTTTTCAGAGGTTTTAGGAGGACTGTAGTTACTATATGTATAAAATTATGTCTTTGAATGATATTAATTATAAGGTAATGCAAATAATTTTATTTTGATTTAATTAACTCCAAAATGTTTTCTATCAAAGTATATTTCCATTATGAGGTGTTGAAAGTTAGATTTCAATACATAATTCATGAGAAGATACTGTTCAGTACATAGCACTCATATATGCGTCTGGATAATCCTAATTGTCATTAGCCAACCCAAACCAGCCACTTGCGGATAACCAGGTTTATGGATGCAATATGTTATACTGATCAACCAAAGCAAGAAGCTGTTTTATATTAGAACAGTTTAGGATGATTATGGAATGATCTAGCTGCGGGAAACACATAAAAATGTGCAAAGTTAAAGGTAACTGGATGAAAATTTGTACAAAATAAAAGATAACGCAGACTAATAAATTAAGATAATTTGAAGTCCAACAGTTAGAAGGAAGGTAAATCAGAAGGAATTGCAGATAGATATGAGGAAACATTTAGAAGAAATAGAGAGATGCATTCCATGGATTAAGATGATTTTGTAGATCCCTAAATATCAAAATACAGAACTTATTATAAGTATAACTCAATAAATTAATAAAAAGTCTAAAATCTGCATTACTTTTTAAAACAAAGTGTGTTCATCTGGATTATTCATCAAGAATGATATAAATTAGTATTATAACATGCAGATAAATACTATAAAATTCAGGTTAGAAAGTAATTTCGCTGATACAGCTAACTTTCCTCATGTGTCTTTACTTTTTGGCAGGTAAGACTGAATTCTCAGCCTTTCCATGCAATACAGATACGATATTCAATGCTGAATCTATCTTTTTCTTTCAGGAAACAAATTGTTCTTGTTTATGATTTGATGTGTTTTAATATCACATTCATTTTTCAATCCTACCTATGTAAAAGCTATCTTTCACTCAAAACCTTAATCCTTTCCTTCAATAAATGAATCCCTCCAATCTCTGTTGTTCACGGCCTTTGGCTACTTAAATTATCTGAATTTCAGTAGAATAAGTAACCTTGTAGTGTTAACAAACAGCCACTGTTGCTCTTGTATTGATTGAAAGTAATAACGTTATTTAGCAAATCTTACTATGACCTTATTATTTTCTCAATAAAAAAAAAAACAATTCACAACTCCCAGCTAAATATGAACCCTTTAACTTTATCATTTTCTCAAGGAAAACCAAGTCACAATTTTCTTAGCTAAATGAATCAGTTACTTACAAATGGCCATTTATGACTTAATATTATAATTCAATTCCATCAAGTTTTCTCCTGCATTTCATAAAGCATATTTCCTTTTCTTGTTTCTGAGATTTTGTAGGGCACACAATTACTGTTGTTACTGACATATATGTGATGTTGATGCTATAGGCACTGCCTATACATGCAAAAATTCCACCGTTTTTCAATTAATTTTAATCTCACAAAATTGTAATTAACATTTGTTCAATGTTAGTCACCTAAAAGAATGAAAAGCTTTTGTTAAATAGTAAGGAGCAGAATTCTTTCATTTTTGAACTTTGAATTGAGCGCCAAACCTACTTATATTATTACCAGTATTTGTTTTTAAACCAGCACCTTACTATTAAAATTGTTTTAATTTTTATGGAGTCCCCATAAAAAACTGTTAAATATGGTGAAGATATGATTTTAAAATCTTGGTATCAGTAAATCGATATACCTTGCATTATTTATTGTCTTTTCTCATTTAAGTGGGCCCAAGATATCATAGCTCTGATATCTCTGTTCCTATCATTAATAGAGAATATCATTCACAGTCTTTTGATGTGTTTATACAAATTTTCCTTTACTTAAATCATTACCAGATTCAAAATTTACTGTAAGTCAGCAGGATTTCATCTCATTTAATTATATTTGCAAATGTGTAATTATATATCCAAAAAAGGTCACATATTCAAATTCCAATATATTAATTCTGGAAAGAAACCAGCAAATACACCAACCAAAAATAGCTTTTCAAATTTGAATGTAACTTCTATGAATTATTATATCATTGCCTAACAATCAAAGCATATTTTTGATAAATATTTTCAACTGTACCTGTGTATTCTAGTCAATCAGTTTAATTTATGGATAACCCATTTTGCTTAAAAATACTTATTACCATATTATTATTTAAACATCTTTTCTAAACATGATAAATATACAATTTACAGGTATATTAATTAATGTAAAGCCTTGAGTATGAATTTAATCTAACAAAAGGTTTTATAGTTTCTAAGTTTATGGGGAAATAGTTAAGCATTAAATTCTTTTAGTTCTGCATTAAAATATTTTACAATTACCATCAAGATATAAACATTGTAATTGCATCTAAATTTAATGAAATTTCAATAAAGTTTGGTCTAATCAATTGTGCACTTTTTCAAATAGATTATTAAACAAAATCACTGCACATATAGAATACCAATAAGGCAAATTTAGATTAAAATGGAATAAAAAGAAATAAAATACAATATTAAAATTGTATATATTATATTTCTAAAAATTATTACCAATCTCATCTTTAATTATTATTCCTTTATCACACTTAGTAACAAACCTTTATATGTGGGGAATTAATATGCATTTATATTGGGTATAGGTAAATGAAGAGGTGAATGTCCTATCTTATGTATTTATGTATATTATGTTTCATTTTCAATATATTTTTTTTCTTTTCTTTTTTTCTTTTTTCTTAGAGACTTTTGGTCTTTGTTCCTCTTCTACTGTGTGCCTTTTTGTGTTACAGTTGTTGTGAGAATGGTGGTATATCAGAGCTATATTTGTTTTTGTCCTAGTTTCCTGTTGAAATGCATGTGCAGAAGAAACCCTAAGGAAAAAAGGGGGTATATTTGAGACTAACAGTTCTAAAACAGTCTGTTGCAGATCATGAAGTCTAATAGCAGGAACTTGATGCAAATTGAGACATTGCATCCACAGTCAGTAAGCCAAGTAATGGTCACTGGTTTTCAACTTTACCCATTAACTTAGTCTAGGACAGAAGTGTGTGGAGTGATACCACTCACAGTTTGTGTAACTCGTCAAACATCACATTATCCATTTTAGATAATTTCCACAGGCATCCAAGGAAGATTTTTCCTTAATTATTCTACAGCCTGTGAACATTATCATCAGGATTAAACATACATCATAGGAAGCCATGTCCTTGTACAAGTAAGTAGCTTGTTACAAGAACTTTCTATATCATCAGGGTAACTTCATCATTTAGATTTTGTTCATGTGTTTGGTTGCCAGACAAATGGGTTCTTCATGATCGATTCTGAAAGTAAAATAACATAATAAAAAGTACTCATGTGTGAGATTGTAGCTCAGTTAAAGAATGATGGTCTTAGCTTCAAAAATACCAAGTTAAATCTCCAAAACCACATAAAATAGAACTAGTGACACAGCCAGTAATCCTAACTTTTAACTTGTAGAGACAGGAAGAACATATATGCAGGGTCAGCTTCAGACATATGTTCAATTTGAGATTAGTCTGTGTTCTGTGAGAACTTGCCCCCCTCCCGAAAAAAGACAGGAAAAGATTCAAATGTTCTGTAAAAGTATTGATTATACTAGTGAGAATTGAGATTGTCCACAGGTCTTTAGTGCTATTAGCTATTAGTCACTATTAATGTGAATTTCCAATAAAATTTTAAAATTTTTTATGGAATAATAAAAGTAATATGCTATTTTATGGCTATGTTAACCATTGCCATGCCTTTTGAATTTGTACATTTCTTAATAGTTTGGTATGAAATTTAGATGTATAGACACAAAATAATTTCTCCATATGATTCAATGATGTGATCTCTATGATGCCTGACACATAGAAATGAAATATTTATTATTTTTATGTATTCTTTCTTCTCATAATTAAATAAGAGCATTAAAATAGTACACTTATTTGAAGTTAATAAGATTCATATAAGCTCCTATTATGTCTCAGTTTAGAACACAGTTGGGGTGGTAAAAATTATTATCACATGTGAAATGTAAATAAAAAAGAAAAAATATTATCACATATTGTTCAAACACTAAGATCTTCTTTCTCCACATCCTCACCAGCATCTATTGTCATCTGAGATTTTATCTTAGCCATTCTGGCTGGTGTGAGGTGGAATCTCAGGGTTGTTTTGTTTTGCATTTACCTGATGATTAAGGATGTTGAGCATTTCTTTAGATGCTTCTCAGCCAATTGATATTCCTCAGCTGAGAATTCTTTGTTTAGCTTTGTAAGCTAATTTTATTAGGGATATTTGGATCTCTGGAGTCTAAGTTCTTGAGTTCTTTATATGTTTTGGATATTAGCCCTCTATCTGTTGTAGGATTGGTAAAGATCTTTTCCCAATCTGATTGTCCTAATGACAGTATCCTTTGCTGTACAGAAACTTTGCAGTTTTATGAGGTCACATTTGTCGAATCTTGATCTTAGAGTATAAGACATTGATGTTTTGTTCAGGATATTTTCCCTACTGCCCACATGATCAAGACTCTTTCTGTCATACTTTTTCTTCTATTTGTTTGAGTTTATCTGGTTTGATGTGAAAGTCTTTGATGCACTAGTGCTTAAGCTTTGTATAGGATGATAAGAATGGATCGATTTGCATTCTTTTATATGCTGGCCTCCAGTTGAATAAGCATCATTTGTTGAAAAAGCTTTCTTTTTTCCATTGGATGGTTTTAGCTCCTTGGTTAAAGATCAAATAACCATAAGTGTGTGGGTTCATTTTTGAATCTTCAATTCTATTCCTCTCATTTACCTGCCTGTCTCTGTAAAAAGTACTATACAGTTTTTTTTTTTTGTCTTATCATTATTGATCTGTAATACTGCTTGAAGTCTGGTATGGTGATTTCTCCAGAAGGTCTTTTATTGTTGAGTATATTTTTCACTCT
Organism: Rattus rattus; assembly: GCF_011064425.1. Classification (NCBI taxonomy): domain Eukaryota; kingdom Metazoa; phylum Chordata; class Mammalia; order Rodentia; family Muridae; genus Rattus; species Rattus rattus. Next base: position 72,193,049 of record NC_046158.1, read on the forward strand.
CCTGAGATTTTTGTTATTCCAATGAATTTGCAAATTTCTAACTCTGTGAAGAATTGAGCTGAAATTTTGATGGGGATTGCATTCAATCTGTAGATTGCTTTTAGCAAAACGACCATTTTTACTATATTAATCCTGCCAATCCATGAGTATGGCAGATGTTTCCATCTTCTGAGATCTTCAATTTCTTTCTTCAGAGACTTGAAATTCTTGTCTTAAGAGATCTTTCAGTTGCATGGTTAAAGTCACACCAAGGGATTATATATTATTTGGCAATATTGTGAAGGGTGTCCTAATTTCTTCCTAGCCTGTTTATGCTTTGAATAAAGGAAGGCTATGGATTTGTTTGAATTAATTCTATACCCAGCCCCTTTGCTAAAGTTGTTTATTAGGCTTAGCAGTTCTCTGGTGAAACTTTTGGTGTCACTTAAGTGTACTATTATATCATTTGCAAATAGGTATATTTTCTTCCTTTCCAATTTGCATCCCTTTGACCTCCTTTCATTGTCCTATTACTTTGGATAGGAATTCGATTACTATATTGAATAAGTAGGGAGAAAGTGGGAAGCCTTGTCTAGTACCTGATTTTAGTGGTTTTGCTTCAAGTTTTTTTTTTCAAGTATTTTTTCAAGTTTTATTTAGTTTAATGTTAGCTACTGGTTTGCAGTATATTGCATTTACTATGCGTAGGTATGTGCCTTGTATTCCTGATCTTTCCAAGACTTTTATCATGAAAGGGTGTTGAATTTTGTCAAATGCTTTCTCAGCATCTAATGAAATGATTATGTGGCTTTTTTCTTTGAGTTTTTGTATAGTGGATTATGTTGTTGGAGTTCAATATATTGAACTATCACTGCATCCCTGGGATGAAGTGTACTTGATCATGATGGATGAATGTTTTGATGTGTTCTTTGATTCGGTTTGCAAGAATTTTATTGAGTATTTTGCTTCGATATTCATAAGGGAATTTGGTTTGAAGTTCTATTTCTTTGTTGAGTCTGTGTGCTTTAGGTATAAACATAATTGTGGCTTCATAGAATGAATTTTGTAGTGCTCTGCCTGTTTCTATTTTGTAGAATAGTTTGGACAGTATTGGTATGAGATCTTCTGTGGAGGCCTGATAGAATTCTGCTCTAAACACATCTGGTCCTAGGCTCTTTTTGCTTGGGAGACTTTTAATACCTGCTTCTATTTTTTTTTAGGAGTTTTGGGGTTATTTAGATGGTTTATCTGTTTCTGATTTTATTTGGTACCCGGTATTGTCTAGAAAAGTGTCTATTTCCTCTGGATTTTCAAGTTTTGTTGAATATAGGCTTCTGTAGTAGAATCTGATTATTTTTTATTTAATTTCCTCAGATTCTGTTGTTAGGTCTCCCTTTTCATTTTTGATTTTGTTAATTTAGATACAATCCCTGTGCCCTCTGGTTAGTCTGGCTAAGGGTTTATCTATCTTCTTGATTTTCTCAAAGAATAAGCTCATGTTTTGGTTGATTCCTTTTTCTTTTTACTTGGTTGATTTCAGCCCTGAGTTTGATTACTTCCTGCCTTTCCTGACTTCTACTCCTCTTTGTATTTTCTCCTTTTTTTTTTTCTTCATTAACTTGGGTGCTTCTTTATTTACATTTTGATTGTCATTCCTTTCCCAGTTTCCTGGCCAACATCCCCCTAACCCCTACCCCTCGCCTTCTCTATGGGTGTTCCCCTTCCCATCCTACCCCCATTACCGCACTCCCCCCAACAATCACATTCACTGGGGGTTCAGTCTTGGCAGGACCAAGGGCTTCCCCTTCCACCGGTGCTCTTACTAGGCTATTCATTGCTACCTATGCAGTTGAAGCCCAGGGTCAGTCCATGTATAGTCTTTGGGTAGTGGCTTAGTCCCTGGAAGCTCTGGTTTGTTGGCATTGTTGTTCATATGGGGTCTCAAGCTCCTTCAAGCTCTTTCAGTCCTTTCTCTGATTCCTTCAACAGGGGTCTCATTCTCATTTCAGGGGTTTGCTGCTGGCCTTCGCCTATGTATTTGCCATATTCTGGCTGTGTCTCTCAGGAGAGATCTATGTCCAGTTCCTGTCAGCCTGCACTTCTTTGATTCATCCAACTTATCTAGTTTGGTGGCTGTATATGTATGGGCCACATGTGGGGCAGGCTCTGAATGGGTGATCCTTCTGCCTTTGTTCTTTCTTTGCCTCCCTATTTCCTCCTAAGGGAATTCTTGTTCCTCTTTTAAAGAAGGAGTGAGGTATTCACATTTTTGTCATCCTTCTTGAGTTCCATGTGTTCTAGGCATCTAGGGTAATTCAAGCATTTGGGTTAATAACCACTTATCAATGAGTGCATACCATGTGTGTTTTTCTGTGATTGGGTTACCTCACTCAGGATGAAATTTTCCAGTTCCATCCATTTGCCTATGAATTTCATAAAGTCATTGTTTTTGATAGCTGAGTAATATTCCATTGTGTAGATGTACCACATTTTCTGTATTCATTCCTCTGTAGGAGAGCATCTGGGTTCTTTCTAGCTTCTGGCTATTATAAATAAGGCTGCTAGGTGTGCTGTGAACCTGCTGATGTGTGCTTTATCCTGTTACTTTTTGCACACACTCAGAACTATGAGTTTTCCTCTTGCCAGTGTTTTCATTGTGTCCCATAAGTTTGTTGATGTTGTGCCTTCATTTTCATTCAATTCTTTTTTTTTTTTAATTAACTTGAATAGTTCTTATATACATTTCGAGTGTTATTCCCTTTCCAGGTTTCCGGGAAAACATCCCCTCCCCCCTCCCTTCCTTATCGGTGTTCCCTCCTCACCCTCCCCCCATTGCCGCCTCCCCCAACAGTCTAGTTCATCAGGGGTTCAGTCTTTAGGGACCCAGGGCTTCCACTTACAATGATCTTACTAGGATATTCATTACTACCTATTAGCTCAGAGTCCAGGGTCAGTCCATGTATAGTCTTCAGGTAGTGGCTTAGTTCCTGGAATCTCTGGTTGCTTGGCATTGTTGTACATAGGGGGTCTCGAGCCCCTTCAAGATCTTCCAGTTCTTTCTCTGATTCCTTCAACGGGAGTCCTATTCTCAGTTCAGTGGTTTGCTGCTGGCATTCGCCTCTGTATTTGCTGTATTCTGGCTGTGTCTCTCAGGATCGATCTACATCCGGCTCCTGTCGGTCTGCACTTCTTTGCTTCATCCATCTTGTTTAATTGGGTGGCTGTATATGTATGGGCCACATGTGGGCAGGCCTGGAATGGGTGTTTCTTCAGTCTTGTTTTAATTCTTTTTGCCTCTCTTCCCTGCTAAGGGTATTCTTGTTCCCCTTTTAAAGAAGGAGTGAAGCATTCACATTTTGATCATCTGTCTTGAGTTTCATTTGTTCT